>NW_017671415.1:68210-127636 GCF_001879085.1 Nicotiana attenuata | reverse complement strand
CCATTTTCGTTGATCCACAAGACCCGCATCACCAACCCCAGCTAGAGGCGGGGCGTAGGCTTATAAAGGTGAAGAGTAGCAGATCAACGAGGTGACGCTCGACCGCCCAGATGTTAGAGCCAGCTAGTAGTCGTCTCCCAGAAGATATCGTGTTCAAGAGTGCCTCAAGCTCCCTGATGTTATGCTCTTCCAGCCAGGCCAGAGCGATCGTCTTCAGTATGCATCCATAACAGGTCTCATCTGGTCTGATGATAGGGATGACTCGCAGTTGCTATTTGACCCTGGCTTACGTTCCTATATCCAGTACTTATTCATCTATGTGTCGTCCATATTGCTTCACCGCCACCTTGGCTATGCCTAGTGATGCTTTTGGTATTCCTGTTTATTGTATCTTACACTAGTGGTGGTTCTATAGTTGCGACCGAGTTCATCATTCCTGTTGGTGTTATATGAGTCTTGAGACCCGTGTTGATTTATTGCTCTTAGACATGGTTGATTTCGATGTTATATTAGGGATGGATTGGTTGTCCATATCAGCTATCTTGGATTGTCACGCCAAGACCGTAGCTTGGCTTTACCAGATTTGCCCCTGTTGTGCAGTGGCGAGGACCCCAGCCATGCCACTGTCAATGTTTATCTCATATGTGAAGGCTCGACGCATGGTCGAGAAGGGGTGTTTAGCTTATCTGGCGTATGTTCACGATTCCAGCGCAGAGGTCCCTTCTATTGATTCTGTTCCTATTGTTCGGGAGTCCCCGAGGTTTTCCTTCAGACCTGCCGGGTATGCCGCCCGACAGGGATATTGATTTTTGTATTGACCTGGCTCAGGGCACTCAGCCCATTTCCATTCTGCCGTATCGCATGGCCCGCCAGAGTTGAAAGAGTTAAAGGATCAGTTGCAGGATTGCTCGAGAAGGGTTTCATCAGACCCAGCGTTTCGCCTTAAGTACGCCGTGTTATTTTGTGAAGAAAAAGGATGGATAGAGAGGATGTGCAGTGATTACCACCAATTGAACAAAGTTGACGATTAAGAACGAAGTATCCACTGCCGAGGATTGATGATTTTGTGACCAGCTTCAGGGTGTAAAAAGGTGTTTTCAAAGATAGACTTGAGATCTGGCTACCACCAGCTGAGGATTAGGGCATCGATGTCCCTTATAGACAGCATCCGCACTCGGTGACGGGCATTATGAGTTCCTGGTCATGTCATTTGGGTTGACCAATAGCCCAGCAGCATTCATGGAGTTGATGAACCCGAGTGTTCAGGCCATATTTGGACATGTTCGTGATAGTTTTTATGATGAATATTTTGGTGTACTCCCGCAAGCCAGGAGGAGCACGAGAAGCACCTTAGGGTGGTTCTTCAGACTCTGAGGATAGTCAGTTATATGCCAAGTTCTCCAATGTGAGTTCTTGTAGAGTTCGGTGCATTTCTGGGTCGCGTTGTATAAGCAGAGGTATTCAGGTGGACCCGAAGAAGATTGAGGCGGTCAAGAACTGGCCTCGACGCAGCATCAGCTACAGAGATTCGGAGTTTCTTGGGTTAGCAGGCTACTATCGTCGTTCGTGGAGGGTTTTCAATCTATTGCAGCCCCGATGACCAGATTGACCCAGAACGGTGGCCCCATTCAGATGGTCAGATGAGTATGAGGCGAGCTTTCAGAAGCTCAAGGCAGCTCTGAATACGGCACCGGTATTGGATTTGCCCACAGGTTCAGGCCTTATACAGTCTATTGTGATGCTTCCCGTATTGGGCTTGGTTAGTATGTTGATGCAGGATGGCAGAGTCATAGCCTATTCTCAAGGCAGTGAAGATCTACGAGAAGATTTATCCGGTTCATGATCTAGAGTTGGCAGCCATTATTCATGCTTTGAAGATTTGGAGGCATTACCTATATGGTGTGACGTGTGAGGTGTACACTGATCACAAGAGTCTTCAGTACTTGTTCAACCAGAAGGAGTTGAACTTGAGGTAGAGGAGATGGTTGGAGTTATTGAAAGATTATGATGTTACTATTTTGTATCACCCGGGGAAGGCCAATGTGGTGGCCGATGCATTGAGTAGGAAGTCCGCCAGCATGGGTAGTCTTGCTTATATTCCGGTCAGTCAGAGACCGCTTGCTTTGGATATTCAAGCCTTGGCCAATCTATTTGTGAGGTTGGACATTTCTGAGCCTAGCAGAGTATTAGCTTGCACGGTCGCTCGTTCTTCATTATTGGAGCGTATCCGTGATCGGCAGTTTGATGATCCCCATTTGTGTGTCCTGAGAGACACGGTGCAGTGTGGAGGCGCCAGGAAAGTGACCTTAGATGATGATGGTGTTTTGAGATTGCAGGGGCGAGTTTGTGTGCCCAATGTCGATGGGATTCGAGAGTTGATCTTAGCGGAGGCCCATAGTTCTCGGTATTCTATTCACCCGGGCGCCGCGAAGATGTATCAGGACTTGCGGCAGCATTATTGGTGGCGTAGGATGAAGAAAGATATTGTTGCATATGTGGCTCGATGTTTGAACTGTTAGCAAGATAAGTATGAGCATCAGAGGCCCGGTGGTTCGTTTCAGAGGATTGAGCTTCCCGAGTGGAAGTGGGAGAGGATTACCATGGATTTCGTTACTGGACTTTCGTTGACTCGGAAGAAGTTCGACTCGATATGGGTTATTGTTGATAGGCTGACAAAGTCAGCGCATTTCATTCCTGTAGCAGTCTCCTATTCATCCGAGAGGTTAGCTGAGATTTATATCCGGGAGATTGTTCGCCTTCATGGTGTGCCGGCATCTATCATTTCGGATCGGGGTACGCAGTTTACCTCGCGTTTCTGGGGTGCAGTTCAGCGAGAGTTGGGCACACGGGTTGAGTTGAGCACAACGTTTCATCCTCAGACGGACGGTCAGTCCGAGCGGACTATTCAGATTTTCGAGGATATGCTCCGAGCCTGTGTCATTGATTTTGGAGGCTCGTGGGACCAGTTTTTGCCTCTAGCCGAGTTCGCCTACAACAACAACTACCAGTCCAGCATTCAGATGGATCCATATGAGGCATTGTATGGTAGGCGATGTCGGTCTCCAGTGGGATGGTTTGAGCCGGGAGAGGCTCGGTTATTGGGTACAATTTTAGTTCAGGAGGCCTTGGATAAGGTCAAGATCATTCAGGACAGGCTTCGTTCGGCTCAGTCGCGGCAAAAGAGTTATACGGATCGTAAGGTTCGAGATGTAGCTTTCATGGTTGGTGAGCGGGTCTTGCTCCGAGTGTCGCCTATGAAGGGCGTGATGAGATTTGGAAAGAAGGGCAAGCTTTGCCCTAGGTTCATTAGCCCATTTGAGATTCTCGATCCTGTGGGAGAGGTGGCTTACAGACTTGCCTTGCCGCCCATCTTGTCAGCCGTACATCCAGTATTTCATGTGTCCATGCTTCGGAGGTATCACGGCGATCCAGCCCACGTGTTAGATTTTAGCACTGTCCAGTTGGACAAGGATCTGTCTTATGAGGAGAAGCCGGTGGCTATTCTAGACCGGCAGGTTCGACAGTTGAGGTCGAAGAGTTTTCCTTCAGTGCGTGTCCAGTCGAGAGGTCAGCCTCTTGAGGCATCGACCTGGGAGTCCGAGTCTGATATGCGGAGCCGTTATCCTCATCTATTTCCCGACTCAGGTACTTCTTTCTTTTGTCCGTTCGAGGACGAACAGTTATTTTAGAGGTAGAGAATGTGACGACCCAAAGGGCCATCACCTGTTTTCTCTTTCATTCTGTGCTTCCGAGGCCTTGAAAACCTCATTTTTACTCGCCTCGATTTGCGTGCGTAGTCCGTGCGCGTAGCCGGAAAGCTTATGTGTTAAATTCTGTGAAAAATTTCAAATGTGGCTTTAAAATTATTAAAGTTGACTTTGGTCAACATTTTTGGTAAACGGACCCGGACCCGTGATTTGACAGTCCCGGAGGGTCCGTAGAAAAATATGGGACTCGAGCATATGCCCGGAGTTGAATTCCGAGGTCTAGAGCCCGAGAAAAGAATTTTTCTGTGAAATTATTTTTCTGAAATTATTAAGGAAAATGGAAATGAAAATTGATCAAAAGACTGTGCTATCGGGCTCGTATTTTGGTTCCGACGCCCGGTACAAGTCTTATATATGGTTTAAGCGCTTTCTGTGAAATTTGGTCGATATCGAACGTCATTTGACGTGTTTCGGACTATAGGTTCCAAATTTGAAAGTTTATGAAACTTAGAAGAAAACCATGTGATTTGAGGCTTGATTCTATGTATATGATAATATTTTGGCGATTTAATCGCACGGTTAAGTTCGTAGGATGTTGTTGAGTTAGTGTGTGTGTTTGGTTAGGAGCCCCGAGGGCTCGGGAGTGTTTTCGGAGGTGTTCGGGTGGTTTTGGACTTAGGAGAAGGATCAGATTTTTCTGCATTTTCTCAAACCCCTTTTGTTCTTCGTGAACGCGGCCTCAGGCTCGCGTTCGCAGTGCTTTGGTGTCCCCCCCCCTTTCGCGTTCGCGTCCCCCTTCCCGCGTTCGCGTAGTTCTTTTAAACCCTTCACCGTGTTCGCGTCTACCTCCTCGCGTTCTTGTAGACCAACCCCCAGGACCCCCACCAGTTTCCCCTTCGCGTTCGCATCACCCCATCGCGAACGCGATGCCTCCAGTCCCCCTTCATCGCGAACGCGACCTCTGTGTCGCGAACACGTAGAGTAAAACCCTTCAGTGATTTTTCTAAGTTTAAAAACAGAATAGTTACGGGATTCACTCCACTTTTCCACACGAACCTTCTTCCTCACACCCCATAGACGAATTTTAGAAGAGCTCTTCCTCCATAACTTCATAGGTAAGTGTTCCTAACCTCGTCTTCTCTTAACTTCTTCAATCAATCACTAAATTCCGAGCCTAAAAACATGAAATCAAAGTAGAAATTTGGGTTTTGGGTAGAGTTAGGTTTTTGAGAATTTTGGTTGATTCAACCTCAATTTGGGGTCGAATCTTAAAACAAATTATATATTTGAACTCGTGGGGTTATGGGTGATTGGGTTTTGGTCCGAGCCTCGTGTTTGGACCATGTGGGCCCGGTGTCGAATTTTGGTATTTTTGGAAGAATGCTAGGAAAATTCATATCTAGGCTTTGGGATGTTGCCATTGAGTCTTTATTGATGTTATTGAATTAATTATGCCTAGATATCATTGTTTCGAAGTCGGATTGTAGAGGAAAGGCGGTATTTGAGGATTGATTGCTATTCTTTGGACCGAGGTAAGTGTTTGATCTAACTTTGGCTTGAGAGAATAGGATTAGAGTATTATTTGCTAATCGCTAAATATTGAGGACGATGTATAGGCATGGTGACGAGTATCTATACACCGGTGTCTAGCATGACCGTGAGTCTTTATTTGTGCTTAATTGGGATTCTGTAGTGACTCTTCCTTGTTAATTGATGGTTTCTATATGATATGAAGAAAATGAGAAGGAATGTGTAAACTCTTTGGAGCGTTGGCTCGATTTTTGACTTGATTAAAAAGTAAGAAATGAACGTAATAGAAAGAGATGTGATTATTCCCTTGCCGGGACGTGTAAGTTATTGTTGTTGCTCTCTTGCCGGGATTTAACTGCTTAGTCGTATTCTCCCTTGTCGGGATTTAACTGTTTACTTGTGTTTCCCTTGTCGGGATTTTCTATTACTTTTTTTCTATCCCCTCGCCCCCATTGGTTGTGATTGTTGATTGGGAGAGGTTGTGTTATTTATACATGGATCGGGTTGCACGCCGCAACAACACTATATAATTGTGGATCGGGTTGCACACCGCAACAACACTATATAATTGTGGATCGGGTTGCACGCCGCAACAACACTATATAATTGTGGATCGGGTTGCTCGCCGCAATAACACTATATAATAGTGGATCGGGTTGCACGCCGCAACAACACTATATAATTGTGGATCGGGTTGCTCGCCGCAACAACACTGTATAATAGTGGATCGGGTTGCACGCCGCAACAACACTATCTATTTATGGATCGGGTTGCACGCTGCAACAGTGACAGTTGAGGATCGGGTTACACGCCGCAACAGTATTGTATGTGATCGGATCGGGTTGCGCGCCGCAACAAGCTATAGTTTAATTGTGTTTACTCCGGATTTAAGTTTCTGTTGGCTGTTCTATCCTTTAAGTTTAGACTTCCTGTTTTAACTATTGCTTCCCCACAGCATGTTTCCCCCTCCTTTTATAACTGTTTGTTTCCTGTTATTTTCCGCAATATATTTCATAACTGCACAAGTTTATCTGGTAGTCTGGTCTAGCCTCGTTACTACTTCGCCAGGGTTAGGCTAGGTACTTACCAGCACATGGGGTCGGTTTTGCTGATGCTACACTCTGTGCATCTTTTTGCACAGATTCAGGAGCAGCTTTTGGGCCTCAGCAGTAGGATTTGATCGGGAGCTGACTTCAGTCCAGGGACTTTCGAGGTATCCTAGGTGACGTTCGCAGGCCGGAGTCCCTTCTATGTTATTAGTTTATATTCCTTGTACCGAGACAAACATTGATGTACTTCTATTCAGACTTGTTTTTTGCACTCTTTAGTAGTTCGTGAGTTAGTGACACCAGTCTTGGGTAGAGAAATGTTAAACTTCCGCATTTGGTTTTCAGATATCTATGTTTTTAAGACTTCCGCTTTTACTTAAATGACTCGTATTATTATTATTGTTGAGATGTTACCAGGAAATGTTTTAACTGCTTGGCTTGCCTAGCTCCGACAGTAGGCGCCATCACGATCCCCGATGGAGGGAAATCCGGGTCGTGACATGTATCTACACCGGTGGGTGATTCTATAGTGGTCGACAGAGTTCATCGTTCCTGTGTGGTAGTGTTTGAGGGTCTTGAGACCCGTGTTGATTTATTGCTCTTAGACATGGTGGATTTCGACGTCATATTAGGGATGGATTAGTTGTCCCTGTATCATGCCATCTTGGATTGCCACGCCAAGACCGTGACCTTGGCTTTACCAGATTTGCCTCGTTTGGAGTGGCGAGGGAACCCAGGTCATGCCACTCGCAGTGTTATCTCATATGTGAAGGCTCGACGTATGGTCGAGAAGGGGTGTTTAGCTTATCTGGCGTATGTTCGCGATTCTAGCGTAGAGGTCCCTTCTATTGATTCTGTTCCTATTGTTCGGGAGTTCCCCGAGGTTTTCCCTTCAGACCTGTCGGGTATGCCGCACGACAGGGATATCGATTTTTGTATTGATCTGGCTCCGGGCACGCAGCCCATTTCTATCCCGCCGTATCGCATGGCCCCGCCAGAGTTGAAAGAGTTAAAGGATCAGTTGTAGGATTTGCTTGAGAAGGGTTTCATTAGACCCACTGTTTCGCCTTGGGGTGCGCCGGTGTTATTTGTGAAGAAAAAGGATGGTTCGATGAGGATGTGCATTGATTACCGGCAATTGAACAAAGTGACGATAAAGAACAAGTATCCACTGCCGAGGATTCATGATTTGTTCGACCAGCTTCAGGGTGCGAAGGTGTTTTCAAAGATAGACTTGAGATCTGGCTACCATCAGCTGAGGATTAGGGCGTCTGATGTCCCTAAGACAGCATTCCGCACTCGGTATGGGCATTATGAGTTATTGGTCATGTCATTTGGGTTGACCAATGCCCCAGCAGCATTTATGGAGTTGATGAACCGAGTGTTCAGGCCATATTTGGACATGTTCGTGATAGTCTTTATTAATGATATTTTGGTATACTTCCGCAGCCAGGAGGAGCACGAGCAGCACCTCAGAGTGGTTCTTCAGACTCTGAGGGATAGTCAGTTATATGCCAAGTTCTCCAAGTGTGAGTTCTGGCTGAGTTCAGTAGCATTTCTGGGTCATATTGTATCAGTAGAGGGTATTCAGGTGGACTCGAAGAAGATAGAGGCAGTCAAGAACTGGCCTCGACCAGCATCAGCTATAGAGATTCGGAGTTTCTTGGGGTTGGCAGGCTGCTACAGACGGTTCGTGGAGGGGTTTTCATCTATTGCAGCCCCGATGACCAGATTGACCCAGAAGGGTGCCCAGTTCAGATGGTAGGATGAGTGTGAGGCGAGCTTTCAGAAGCTCAAGACAGATGTGACTACGGCACCGGTATTGGTTTTGCCCACAGGTTCAGGGCCTTATACAGTCTATTGTGATGCTTCTCGTATTGGACTTGGTGCAGTATTGATGCAGGATGGCAGAGTCATAGCCTATGCTTCGAGGCAGTTGAAGATCCACGAGAAGAATTATCCGCTTCATGACCTAGAGTTAGCAGCCATTGTTCATGCTCTGAAGATTTGGAGGCATTATCTATATGGTGTGACATGTGAGGTGTACACTGATCACAAGAGTCTTCAGTACTTGTTCAAGCAAAAGGAGTTGAATTTGAGGCAGAGGAGGTGGTTGGAGTTATTCAAAGATTATGATGTTACTATTTTGTACCACCCGGGGAGAGCCAATGTGGTGGCCGATGCATTGAGTAGGAAGTCTGCCAGCATAGGTAGTCTTGCTTATTTTCCGGTTAGCCAGAGGCGGCTTGCCTTGGATGTTCAGGCTTTGGCCAATCGATTTGTGAGGTTGGATATTTCTGAGCCTAACAGAGTGTTAGCTTGCACGGTTGCTCGTTCTTCATTATTGGAGCGTATCCGTGATCGGCAGTTTGATGATCCTCATTTGTGTGTCCTGAGAGACACGGTGCAGCGTGGAGGGGCCAAGAAGGTGACCTTAGATGATGATGGTGTCTTGAGACTACAGGGGCGAGTTTGTGTGCCCAATGTTGATGGGATTCGAGAGTTGATCTTAGCGGAGGCCCATAGTTCCCGTTATTCTATTCACCCGGGCGCCGCGAAGATGTATCAGGACTTGCGGCAGCATTATTGGTGGCGTAGGATGAAGAAGGATATTGTTGCATATGTGGCTCGATGTTTGAACTGTCAGCAGGTTAAGTACGAGCACCAGAGGCCTGGTGGACTATTTTAGAGGATTGAGCTTCCCCAGTGGAAGTGGGAGAGGGTTACTATGGATTTTGTTACTGGACTCCCGTTGACCCAGAAGAAGTTTGATGCAATTTGGGTCATTGTTGATAGGCTGATCAAGTCAGCGAATTTTGTTCCTGTTGCAATCACTTATTCATCCGAGAGGTTAGCTGAGATCTATATCAGAGAGATTGTTCGCCTTCATGGGGTGCCGGTATCTATCATTTTGGATCGGGGTACGCAGTTTACCTCGCGCTTCTAGAGAGCAGTTCAGCGAGAGTTGGGCACCCAGGTTGAGTTGAGCACAGTATTCCATCCTCAGATGGACGGACAGTCCGAGCGGACTATTCAGATATTGGAGGACATGCTCCGAGCTTGTGTTATTGACTTCGGAGGTTCGTGGGATCAGTTCTTGCCTTTAGCGGAGTTTGCCTACAACAACAGCTACCAGTCCAGCATTCAGATGGCCCCTTGTGAGGCGTTGTATGATAGGCGGTGTCGATCTCCGGTTGGGTGGTTTGAGCCAGGAGAGGCTCGGTTATTGGGTACAGATTTAGTTCAGGAGGCCTTGGATAAGGTCAAGATCATTCAGGACAGGCTTCGTTCGGCTCAGTCGCGGCAAAAGAGTTATGCAGATCGTAAGGTTTGAGATGTAGCTTTCATGGTTGGTGAGCGAGTATTGCTCCGAGTGTCGCCTATGAAGGGCGTGATGAGATTTGGGAAGAAGGGCAAGCTTAGCCCTAGGTTCATTGGCCCATTTGAGATTCTCGACCGTGTGGGAGAGGTGGCTTATAGGCTTGCCTTGCCGCCTAGCTTGTCCGCCGTGCATCCAGTTTTTCATGTGTCCATGCTTCGGAGGCATCACGGCGATCCAGCCCACGTGTTAGATTTCAGCACTGTCCAGTTGGACAAGGATCTGTCGTATGAGGAGGAGCCGGTGGCGATTTTAGACCGGTAGGTTCGACAGTTGAGATCGAAGAGTTTTCCTTCAGTACGAGTTCATTGGAGGGGTCAGCCCCCTGAGGCATCGACCTGGGAGTCCGAGTCCGATATGCGGAGCCGTTATCCTCATCTATTTCCCGACTCAGGTACTTCTTTCTTTTGTCCGTTCGAGGACGAACGACTGTTTTAGAGGTGGAGAATGTGACGACCCAAAGGGTCATCACCTGTTTTCTCACTCATTCTGTATCTCCGAGGCCTTGAAAACCACATTTAGGCTTGCCTCGATTTGCCTGCACAGTCCGGGCGCGTAGTCGAAAAGCTTAAGTATGAATTCTGTGTGAAAAATGATGAATTTTGATATTAATATGATAAAGTTGACTTTGGTCAACATTTTGGGTAAACGGACCCGGACCCGTGATTGGACGGTCCCGGAGGGTCCGTAGAAAAATATGAGACTCGGGCATATGCCCGGAGTTGAATTCCGAGGTCTAAAGCCCGAGAAATGAATTTTTCTGTGAAATTGTTTTTCAGAAATTAATATGGAAATTTGAAAAGGAAATTGATTAGAACGTGTTGGTATCGGGCCCGTATTTTGGTTCCGGCGCACGGTACAGGTCTTATATGTGGTTTAAGCACTTTCTGTGAAATTTGGTTGAAATCGGACGTCATTTGACGTGTTTCGGACCTAAATATCTAAAAATGAAAGTTTATGAAGTTTGATGAAAAAGTGATGATTTTGAGGTTTAATTCATTGATTTTGATGTTATTTTGGCGATTTGATCGCACGGATAAGTTCGTATGATGTTGTTGAGTTAGTTCATGTGTTTGGTTAGGAGCCCCGAGGGCTCGGGTATGATTCGGATGTGTTCCGGGGTTGTTTTAGCCTTAAGAAAAGTTGCAGAATCAGCTGTCTGCTGGTGTCCAGGTATTTTGTTCTACGCGATCGCATAGATAAGTCCGCGATCGCATAGTGTAATTTTCAGGGATTCTATTTTTGTGCTACGCGATCGCATACTCCCTTCGGCGATCGCGTAGAGCTAAACTTGAGAGGTCCATTTTTGTTCTACGTGACCGCATTGTCTCCTCTGCAATCGCAATGTGTTAGCCCCCCCCCCCCCCCCAGCCTTCCTTTTCTTCTATGCGATCACATGATATCGTACGCGATCGCAGTGCTCCGCCTCATTTACTCTATGCGATCGCATCCCTTTGTCCGCGATCGCGTAGGCCAAATCCGCCCAGTTATTTTTAAAAGTCCAGAACAGTAGCTATACGGGATTTTCATAAAATTTCATAACATCTTCTTCTCCACATCTCTTGGGGCGATTTTTGAAGGGCTTTTTCACCATAATCTCTTAGGTAAGTAATCTTTAACTCATTATCTTCAAATTCTGTTAACACCCATTAGATTTCTAGGCTTAAAACATGTAATTTAGGGTAGAAATTGGGGGAAATGGGTAGAGTTAGGTCTTTTTGATTTTTCTTGATTTAGACCTCGTTTTGGGGTCAAATTTGGAAACAAATTATATATTTGGGCTCGCGGGTGAATGGGGGATTTGATTTTGGTCCGAACCTCGAGTTTTGACCAAGCGGGCCCGGGGTCGATTTTTGAAATTTTGGGAAGAAGACTTAGAAAACTACATTTAGGCATTGAGTTTGATTTGTTTAGCTTATATTAATGTTGTAAAGTCGTTATTTCATAGATTTGATTGAGTTGGAGCCGAATTCGAGAGGGAAGGCGGTCGTTGTGGATTGATTTAGCTGTGGAAGTTGAAGTAAGTGTTTGGTTTAACCCTAGTTTGAGGGAATAGGTGTTGAGTCTTGTTTGCTAATTGCTAATTGATTGAGTACGGTGTATAGGCATGGTGACGAGTATCTATACACTGGTGTCTAGCATGACCGTGAGTCCGTATACTGTGTTTATTCCTATTTTGTTGTGACTCTTCCTCGTGTAATTGATGAACTCTATGTAATGTGAAGAGTATGAGAAAGAATTATGATTTGTGAACTCTTGGAGCGTTGGCTCGAATGATAAAGTAATTATTGAGTAAGAAAAGAAAGAAAGAGAAAGAATTGTGATTATTCCCTTGCCGGGATGTGAAAGTTATCCTTGTTGTTCCCTTGCCGGGATGTGAAAGGTATTATTGTTGTTCCCTTGCCGGGATTTAATTGTTTACTTGTGTTTCCCTTGCCGGGACTTCTATTACTGTTTGTCTATCCCCTTGCCCCATTGTTTGTGATTGTTGTTTGGGTGAGGACGAGTGATACAGCACGAAGGGTGATGTCGTGCACGATTGTGATATAAATAGTGATGCACGAAGGAACATTCCGTGCCCTGATTTGATTATTAATGCACGAAGGAACATTCTGTGCCCTGATTTGATTACTAATGCACGAAGGAACATTCTGTGCCATGATATGAGTGTTTATGCACGAAGGGTCATTCCGTGCCATCATTTTGTGAGGTAAAGCACGAAGGGTGATGCCATGCACTTTATATGATTGTTTGGGTGAGAATGAGAGTAAAAGCACGAAGGATGGTGCCGTGCAACTGTTGATTTCCTACTATCGTTGCTACTGTAGTTGTACTGTTTCATTCCTCAATTATTGATTTTATACCTGAACTGCTACAACCCCTACAGCATGCTCCCCCTCCCCCTTGACTGGTTAATTTCTGTATACCTTTATATTGCACACATATATATTGAACTGCACAGGTTGTTTGGCAGTCCGGTCTAGCCTCGTCACTACTTCGCCGGGGTTAGGCCAGGCACTTACCAGCACATGGGGTCGGTTGTACTGATGCTACACTCTGTGCATCTTTTTGCACAGATCACGGTGCCGGAGCAGCTTTTTGACAGCAATAGGAGATTTGGGAGTTGACTTCAGTCCAGAGATCCCGAGGTAGCCTTGCCGGTGTCCGCATGGCCCGGAGTCTCTTCTATCTTTACTTTAGTTTGTTATCCTTTGCACCGGAACAAACATAATTATATTTTTATTCAGACCTTGTATTTAGCATTCTCTAGACGTTCGTGAGTTTGTGACTCCAGTTCTTGGGTAGAGTTGTATTGAACTTCCGCATTGTTTTTCGTTTATTTATGTTTAAGACTTCCGCTGTTATATTAAATGCTTCGTTGTTTTATTTAATGTCGAGGTTTGCTAAAAGAGATAATAAATAGTTGGCTTGCCTAGCTCCTAATAGTAGGCGTCATCACGACTCCCGAGGGTGGAAAATCCGCATCGTGACAATTGTGTGCTATGTTGGAGAGTAACATTGATACTTCCATCACTCCAGAGCTCAAGGCATCTTGTTTGGTGTGGGCCGAGCTTGCGCTTTCATCCTAACTGACAGAAGGCTAACAGTATATATACATCGGAAAATTGTAACTGTCCGTCTACCACTTTCTCCTTTCCTTTCTTTTTGATCTGTCGATCTTGTTCCCAATGTTCTGGTGTCATGGTTGAGTTCATGTAAATTTTGAGTCTGAGAAAAGTAGAGTCGAAGAGATGCTACTGTTGATTCTTTGTAAACAACTGGTTCTTTACTAAAATGATGAGTGTTGATAGTGAATGAAAGACATGTTTGCTAGATTTTACTTATCTTCTTCAAAGCTAAGTTGCTCCGACACGGCAACTTAAGCGCAGCACCCGTACGACACGACATTAGTATGGGCGTAGGTATGAGATCCGAATTTGGTCAAATAATTTGGAGTACTTTGATTACGACGGACCAAAAAATTCGAGACGAGATACAAATTACGTTTTGAACTTTGATCTAGATATTCGTTAAAATTCATAATGTAGAACAAGACACCATATTTTCTTGAAAATAGAAAGTAAATTTCGTCATAGTATTAATTAACATGATGTGTCGACCTCACCATGTCCTCCATACAATACAAAATGCTCATTTCCACTTCTAAAATATGGTATATCCAAAACATCATACAAATTAGAATCACTAAGTTTGACGTTCATTGATTCTACTATGGGTATCGTCTCACCTTTATCGTTTAAAACATTAGGTCTCCGACAATAAGCATCATACCTAGGATCTACAGCAAGCGAACAACCGGCGCCCAATGGAGGTTCAGGCACACCTGGTGGACTATATGCAACTCCTCCCATCTCAACGTTAGTAGCAAAGCTTGCCAAGTCAGTGAAAATCGCATGAGGCCAAAAACCAACTTGTTCGTGGTTTTCACCAATCAAAAGCCACCAATTTCCATTAGCTAGGTCCTACACAAGAAAATATCTGTATTATTATTTTGTACCTTTTAAGTTCTAATTCATACAATTGTATTATTGGAAAACCAAATCAAGAACTTGAAATTTTTTTAAAAAAAAAAAAAAGAGAGAGAGAAAAATATGTACCCGATCGATAAACATTGTAATCTCTGCCATTTGTTGATCTCCACGGTGTGAAATCTCATCAAAGACCATATCAACAGGTAACTCGGTATTTACTAGGACAAATCCAGGACATAGTGCATTGAAGCAATGTGTATTACCAGCCTAATAAACATGAAATTTGTTGTAATTTTTCCAATTGAGGTAAATAGCTAACTTTACAATATATACAAAATCATTGAATTACATACCTGAAAATGTACAAAAAGCCTAGTCTTATTGTCCTTGTATAATGTTGGATCCACCTACAACATGAAATTGGGTTAATCTTAAATTTCCTCTTCCTTTCTCTCTCCCCTACCTTACCTCATAAAAATAATTAAAAAGCAAAAAAGCTGTCACGAAATAAATTAAAAAAATAATTTAAGTACCAAAGTAGAACGAGCTATTAAACTTACTCTCCAACCAACTTGTAAAATATCTGACCCTTTTTGAATTTTTAGTCGGCATGCACTATTTTGTTGACCTTCAACATGAGGATTCCATAAACTAGCTGTCATTCCGGCTCCCGAAAACCTAGTATTTGGATTATTTTGAACTTGGGCTGATGCAAGCTAAATATAGTAAATGAATATTTTTTGTTAACCAATGACATGGTATACCAAAATTAGCATATATTTATATTCATCTAAAAAATCATCCGAAGAATATTTTGTATTCAACACTCTAAAATTATAAAGATTACTTTGCTTGGTCATTAGATTGCCATAAAGGAAAATACAAAATTGCAAAATGAAAAGATGATAAATATTCATATTCATATACCTTGTATCCCTGCGATGATATGTAACTTCTTTTTGACTCACTATTGTTGTTAATCTGTGTAAAAACAATAAAATATATTTGTCCAAAAAAATACAACACATCGAATGAAAAAGAAAAAAGAGAAAAAATTGTTCAAGATATCAATGATTTGGGTAACATTATCTTACACTAATAAATTGAACTTCAAATGAGATAGCTTCTGGTGACGGAATACGTTTGTGTCTAATAAGGTCATCTTTAGTAACTCTCTTAATAGGAACGGTTCCGAAAGGACAACCTCTTTCCTTCAACCATATGCTAGATGACCATATAGTTGCTGAGGTATTTGAATTTTGCCACGTCCTAGCTAAAGTAGGTTTCATCTGTCCATCAGAAACAAAAATTATGCATGCTAACATTCTCAAATCATTATTAAAAGTGGAAAGTAAAATTAAAAGACCAGAGACATTATACCTTGGGATGAAAATCGTGATTTTGTAATAACGGATGATCGAACGCAGGTTGTTTGTAGAAATCAACACAATCGTATGTATCCCCATATTTCGTCTGTGACACGAAATGTTGCAATCGTATTATAAATAGTGTTGGTGACACTAATTGAATGTCTTGTTATCACAATGATGTGACTTTTGAATACGTAAGAATTTTACCATATATAAAATGAAGTTAGAAAAAAGTACTAGGAAATACAAAAATCATAATTTTCAATTGCAATATCACTTTATAAAAAATCGAATATAGAATAATATTAATTTTTAAACCGTTAGTATGGCTATATCGAAATCTTCAAGTACAAATATGGAATGGAATTATATTTTCTTTTTTTTTTCTTCTATAAAAGTGCTATTAACACAATAATCACTTGAGAAATTTATGAACACAATAATTTTTTGCTCTGGATATATACCTTAATTATTTTGGTCGCTGGCTTATTCAGAAGTTTAAGTTGCTTCTTCAACTCTAAATCCTCTACTTTGGATAATTTTATTTCTCCTTGAACTCCGTCATAACTCAGAAGAACATATAGCACCATCAAAATTTGTAGAACAACCTTTCGCCGCATCAACATGGTCTGAATCAATTAAAATTATTTTAACGGCCTGAATGCGAAATATTTATACACACAATAAAATAATATTTAAAGAAAAAATTAATTAACAAAATATTGAAGTACTAAACAGTGGACTTACTTGATTTACTAGATGCATGAGGTTGAAGTTCTTGAGCACCTACAATTTTTTCTTTTATGAGGAAGAAGTAATATATAGGGATAGAAGAGATTGAAAATGGCTATTATAGGAAAAAGTTATATATAGGGATACAAGAGATTTAAATGGCAGATATTTAAAATGGCTATTATTAGTTATATATTTTCCAAATCATGAGTAGTAGAATCCAGGGTAGACTGTCTGGTAAAGAATATCAATTATTCTCTTCTATGTATATTCCAAGAAGATAATCTGACCATAGATTACTTGTAACATTAAAATTAGGAGTGTACAAAGGAAATCGACAAATTATACCAAATCAATAATCCGAATCAAACCGAGAAAAAATCCGACTATTGGTTTGATGTTGGGAAAAAACCCGACCATAATTGCTTTGTTTTGGTTTTAACTAAAAAAGTCAAATCGAAATCAAATCAACCCAACATTACATATAAAATATTTATTACAGTGTAGTTTATAAATATTTCTTAAATATTTTCATAATTTTATCTTTTCAACGAATTATTTTAAGTTGGGACTTATAATTCTTGAATGCCACAATAAGTTTTATAGTTAATATTATCACTAATAAAAGACATTCAATTCAATTGTATTAGGAATAACAATAGTGTTGGATATCTATTTTTTTGTAGTTTTTTCATGGTTTAGATAATTTGCATAACTTTTTCTTTTATAGTGTTTAGTCATGTAAAAATAGTACTTGTCAGTCGTACTTATTTTAGCAACTTAGTAATTTTACATTATGTTTATTCTTATTATGGCTAATTAATAATATTTGTTTTATGCGATTTTATTATCTTCATTGTTGATTATTTTAGTACAATACCATAGCTCATCTCATATTTTATGTTAATTTCTTGAAAAACACTTTTTATAGTTGTGTCTTACTAGGATCAAAGAAATTTTTGAAGAACAAATTCTATATTTTGTGCTATGAAGACTTTATAAAAAAAACTGAAAAAACCCGAAAATCCAAAAAACACGAGAAAAATCGAGATTAAAAAATCTAATTTTTATTGGTTTGGTTTGGTCTTTAGATTTAATAACTTGACACAATTGATTTGGTTTGGTAACTAGAAAATCAGAACCAACCCGACCTATGTACACCCCGAATTAAAATAATCTACAAGTTTCCTGTTAATCTATTATACGTGATAGAAATGTTTAAAGAAAACCGACAAATTGCTCCGAACCGATAGATTGAGTCAACCCGAAAAAAGCTAATTAGTGGTTTGGTTTTATATAAAAAGTCCGGCCATAATTAGTTTGGTTTGGTTTTATATAAAAAGTCAAACAGAAGCTAAATCGAACCGACTTTATATGCATACAATTCTTTAAAATAGTTTACACTTAAGAATATTTATTATTTTGTAATATGTAAATATTTCTTGAATTTTATTTTAGTTTTCATTTCCCAATATATTATTTCAGGTTTGAACTTGTAATTTTAAATAGAACGAGAAGTCTGTTATAAAATTATAGCTCATAGATGTCTAATAACCCATCCAAATCAAATTGTGTTCATTATTTCATGATCTCTTATTAACAGTACTTGTCGTCTTGGTTTTCATTATATTTATTGTTGGGACACTATATTTTTGCATAATGTCATAATTCATTTCACATTTGTATTACTATCTGGAAAGCACCATATAATTGTTATATCTTATTAGGACATACGAAATATTTGGAAGCACTAGTTACACGTTGTGTCTTGCGGAGATCTTATCGATAATTTTTTTTAAAAAATCGAAATAAAAAGCAATTTTTGTTGGTTTAATTTGGTTTATAGATTTAAAAAACTGAAATAGTTGATTTGGTTTGATAAATAAAAAATCGAACCAAACAACCTATGTACACAGCCCTACTATAAGATATTTTAAATTAGTGTAATTTCCTAAAGCATTATTAACAAGATCTAGGGAAGGTTTCTAGCATGATTAAATCGGTGTATTTTCTTTAATATTATACGATTGGTCAAATGATTTCTTCGTTCAAATTAGGTTTTATAGGCTAGATGTCATATTTTTTTCTAGTGAGAATGAGAGAGTTTTGTGAGAAGAATTTTTTAAGTCGGGCAACGTGGGAAATTTATGACCAAAAGAAAAAATATTTATTTAAAACATAGGAAAGTAAACATCGTCATATCAGTAATTAACACCATGTGTCGATATCACCACGTCCTCCATAAAATATAAAATGCTGAAACTTTTCATGTCCCAATGTGGTACATCCCTAACCTCATATAAATTAGGATCCTCAGCTTGGGCAATCGTTGTGTCTACCGCTTGGATTCATGTGGGAGAACACATACCATGCTTGGAGGAGGCTTCTAACTAATTTTTCTTCTCTTCTCTTCCTCTAATTTTATAGTTTATTAGTGCTAGAGTTTTGGATGCTACATGAACGTTGTAGTTTGAAGCTTGAATTGTTCTTATTATTTTATCATATTGGCTTATTTATTTAATCTTGCGCTTAATTATTTGATTTCTTGATCATCAATTGAATACTATCTACGAATCTAGGATTGAACTCGGGAGAGGGAATTCTAGATTGCATATAAGATTGAGTAGAGCAAGATCTTAACTCTGGGAGGGGGGGGGGGGGGGCGAATTTGCGGTTAGGATAGGAATATACCTAATCGCCTTGCTTGGTTGTTGTACAGGAATTATAAATGCGTTCTTGTTAATTCTAATTCCATAGGAATATAGGCATTAGTTAGCTTGAATAGGCGAGTTGTACTTCGGGAGAAGACTACGAGCAATATTAACCCTGTCAACCAATAAACCAGATAAATTAATTAGACGATTTAAGTGGACAACTCAACGGGACTGTTAGCTAAACCATAGCTCTAGAATATTCACCCATATTGAATTCGTATCTATAATTCGCCAACTTGTTTTCTTTAATCTATTAATTTGTTATCTAGATTAATTTTAGTTAAATATTCATACTTTAGAAATCGTTTGAATAGATAAATTATTTGGTTTAATTTAGTTGATAGTTAATCACAAGTCCATGTGGGTACGACATCTGGACTTACAACCCTATATTACTTGTCGACCACGTATACTTACGTGTGCGCTAGGGAGCAACAAGTTTTTAGCGCCTTTGTCGGGGACTTAGAAGTTAACTAGCATACTATATTAGATTTTTACTCTTTGTCTATTCAAGTTTTTAAATTTTTATCTTAGTTTAATATTTACTATTGTAACGACCCGACCGGTCGTTTTGAGCTCTAGCGCGCCGTTCAGCAGTTTGAGGCCATGAGCAGCTTCATTTCAGGTATTATGACTTGTGCGCACGGTCGGAATTAAATTCCAGGAAGTTCGAAGTTGACTTGGAGAGGAAATTCTCATTTCGGAAGCTTTAAGTTGAGAGAATTGACTAAGAATGGACTTCAGAGTAAACGACCTCGGAATCGGGATCTGAAGGTTCCAGTAGGTTCGTATGATAATTTCAGACTTGGGCGTATGCCTGGTTCGGGTTTTGGATGACCCGGGAGCGTTTTGGCGCCTATTGTGGAAGTTAGCATTTTGGAAGAAATTTCATAAGTTTGGGTTGAAGTGCATTTCAGTGTTATCGATGTCTGTTTGGGATTCCGAGCCTGGGAGTAGCTCCGTATGGTGATTCTGGAGTTGGGAGCGCGATCAGAAGTACATTCCGATGTCATGGATCATTTTGGGATCATTGGCTAAAGATAGAAATTTGAAGGTTTTTGAGAAGTTTGACCAGAGGTGGACTTTGTGATATCGGGGTCGAATCCGATTCCGGAAGCTGGAGTTGGTCTGTAATGTCGAATATGACTTGTGTGCAAAATTTGAAGTCAATCGGACGTGATCTGATAGGTTTAAACATCGAAAGTAGAAATTTGAAATTCTAAAGTTCATAAAGCTTGGATTGGGGGTCGATTCGTAGTTTTATCGTTGTTTGATACAATTTGAGGCCTCGAGCAAGTCCGTAATGTATTTTGGGACTGGTTGGTATGATTGGTTGGGGTACCGGGGGGCCTCGGGTGGTTAGCGGATCGAAATGGAATTTGGAAAAGGCTGAAGTTGCTGTATAATCGCACCTGCGAGACCAGGGCCGCAGGTGCGGAGCCGCAGAAGCAGTCGTCGTGTCGCAGAAGGGAAAAATGGACCGCCAGGCAGGGACCGCAGATGCGATCGTTTTATCGCAGATGCGGGACCGCATCTGCGGAGGAGAGGGCGAAGAAGCGGAATAGGCTGGGAGCCCCGGACCGCAGAAGCGGCATTTGGTCCGCACCTGCGGGACCGCAGAAGCGGTCAAGGGACCGCAGGTGCGAAAGGACTCGAGGCAATGAGCTATCTTTAAGAATCGAGTTTAGGCTTGCCTGACAATGATGTCCGGCGCCATCACGACCCTTAGTGGATTTTGGGTCGTGACAACATGGTATCATAGCACTAGGCTCCCGTAGGTCTCACGAGTCATGAGCAAGTATAGTAGAGTCTCGCGGATCGGTACGGAGACGTCTGTACTTCCCTTATTGATTCCTCATCGTGCGATTTGATCCCTGGAGGCCATGCCTTTAATTCCTTCCTATTCAATCTTATGCGACGCGAACCGCTTGTTATAAATCGAGGATTGAAGAATTGTAGTAGTACTACCGATTTGGTGCGGGATGTTTCTCCCTGCATAGTTGTCTAAGCTATTATCGTCGCCTTGGGGAAGGATGTTCTGTCGTTTTAGCTCAGTAGCGGTACTTTTGAGAGCTCTGAGGCTAGGCACAAGTTTCCATGATGCTATGAACGATTGTTCCGCAGTATTGATATGATGGTAGGATGTTTGCCTACGTGTCGAGGTAGTGAATGACTTGAAGGGAGGTTTACTCAGTGCATGATCTAGAGATTCGGTATTTTATTCCCGGCAGGGGAAAGACAATCAGACTAGGAATGGTCAGATGTGGGCTGACGGAGTAACGAGACTTGGTATTTGCGAGTGTGGTGGAGTTTTCTTCTATGATGAGGTGTCGTTGTCCTAATTGAACGTACTAAGTTCGCCGGTGTATGATCTTCTACAATCCTCCTTTGGGGTAAGATATTGGGAAATAGTATTGAAGAAGCGGCTGTCAGATATCGCGGGGTGCAGTAGTTCAGGATTAAATCAGTGTTTCTAATGTTGACGGTTCGAGAAAGATGATCTTCGGAAATGTGTAAAGTTAGCAGCAATTGTGGGTTCAAGTGCCACGAAGATAGATTTTATTTAAGGCAACAACTGAGCAGTAAAGGATGAGGAAGGACATGTGGGGAGTGTCAGGCGGTGGTTAAAATTTCTAGAAGGCCAGGTATAAGAAGCAAAGGTCGAGTAGTGGACTAAAGGGGGTGAGTTTCGCCAAAATGGGAGAGTTTGGAGTGATTTGGGAATTTTAGTGATTGGTGATTTAGGCCTAGGGATTAATTTCAAGCATGGGCTATTATGCGGCAGGATATTTGATATAACGGAAGGGAGCTGCTTGAACTAAAGAAGGATACAACCTAACTTTGAATTGGAAGGATGTTGTCGCGCACTCAATTATTATCCACAAGGGGTGAATGGACTCGTGCATCTAGAGAGTGAGCTTGGACTTAAGATGGGTCGTTAACGTCGTGGTGATTGCGCCCCGCGTAGCAGCGTTGGAAGACGTCGGCACGTAGATTCCACAGGCGGGTTATCTCCAGTGAGCAGGTCAGCGGTCGCATTGTTGGCGAAGTTTCTGCAAAGGATTCTATTGGCCATACAGCAAAGAGATCGGTCGTGTGAACGTGGTTGATGATTCAGGGTATAACAAGGGTTTTTACAGAAAGATTCTGTGAATTTTGGCGGTCGATTGCGCAAGGTTACGTCAACAAGAGATAAGGGATCCTGGTGAATTCCATAATTGTGTAATAATGGCTTCAAGCTAAGCGGGAGAGTCCCACCGCCTATGATTAAGGTTGCATGGTTAACTACATGAGAGGTTTTCTGGTTATTAGCATATTGATGGGTCATTTCAGCTACGGAAAGAACATAAGCAGTAATTCGAGCAAAGGAATTGTTAAAGGTGTGCTATGGTTGGCCTCATTGGCTCATGTTCAGACTTGGGGAAGGATTCAGGATTTATGCCTTGTATAGGTGGGTTTCAAGGCAAATGATTCTGCCGGGTGCTTCGTCGAGAGGGTATTCATATGCTAGGAGATTGATGGAATTGATTATATTCGGGGCCAAGTCAGAGCGGGTGGCTCTCAGCAGCGGTCCTAGTGGATTCAAAGGGGCAAAGCGTAGTCCTAGTGATTTTGAGCCTGTAAGTACGGTTAAGAATCAACCTTTGTAGCAGCTTATGAGAAGAGGCACAGAATGTTCAATGATGTTTTGACTTGCAGTGTAGCCTTTGGGAGGTATGAAATGGTTCGTGGGATTTGAGACAGCATGGTCTCGTGATTCAAGGTCACTCGAGATGAGTGCGGACGGAATGTGTTATGTGTTGAATGGAGTTATTATTATTTCTAAGGCAATCAAGGATAAATTGGAAGAAGATAGATTGATTAGCCATAGTTGAAGTGGCATATTGGTGGCTTAGGCCACTACTTAGAGATTTGCATGTTCTACGATTATGAGGATTCATTCGCGTGTTGCTATGGTTCTCTTGGAATGAGTTAAGTAAAAAGTTCTTATATGATGAAGTGTTAATCTATTAGTGGTTCCGGAGTTATGACAGAAATCGTGTTCTATCGTATATTGGCATGTTGGGTGCAGTGAGTGGTATGGAATTTGAAGTGAGGATCAAGATTGCAATTCGGTATTGACAAGGATGTCACGAGCTCGGATGAGCAGTATGGAAGTTTCAATGTTTAAAGTAAGTTGGTATTGTCTTTAGCGTCGCCTGAGATTGGTGTTTTGTCAAAAGGGGCTTTTGCATCGTGGCTAAGGATTTTTGATTCAGCGTTAGCGCGGCCGGTGGTTTGGATGTACAAACTTGTTGTCTATTACGGAAGGTCGTGGGAGCATGCCCCACAGGAAGATTGTATAAGTGTGGCGTGTAGTCACTGGATTGATTGAAGATTTAAACCAAGTATGAAGATGGTGGTGATATCATTAATTTGAGAAGTTATGCTTGGAGGGCACTCGACTTATTGGGTTGTGGACTGTGGAGGATTACTCCGGTTATGATGGTTGTTCTTGTGTGTTATGAGGAAAACGGGGAGTATTTATGGACCTTTGAAAGGTCATTAGCCTAGTTCAGTGCGATCAGAACCAGCTTGAGGTCTGCGGAGGGGTTTAAATGTTAATATGGGCTCTATATCAGGCCAGATATGTTCATTTCAGTAAGGCGCCCCTGGTGGAAGAGCAGTCAGGGTGCTATTTCATCGTCAATTATTTCAAGTAATGATATATTGTGCCGTGTGAGTTGTGAGACGGCTTGGTGAATTGCTTACGTGTTGAGGTTCCGTGTAGAGATGATGTTATGTGAGCATGATGGCTCTCGGGATTCAGATCGTATATCGCACCTCAGTTGTGCTTGGGTTTTGTAGCCTATGGCACTATATGTCTCCCCAGGGATGGAATTATGCACTTAGCGTGCTGGTGACCGATATTCGGCATTTGGTTGTAATGAGCAATTTAGCTCGAGGTATATCTCCTTATGTGAAATCTATGTGTGGATCGGGTGGCACGCCGCCATGGGTATGTTATATGGATCGGGTTGCACACCGCAACAGCGAGATGCTGAGTACAGTTCCCCGTATCTGTTTTTATGTGTTTTGTTTCCTCCTTTCCTGAGAGGAACTTATATTAGCTGTGTGCCCGCGTTGCATGCATAATTCGCGAGCGGGGTGTCTGTTCAAATATGTTGATCGCGTCGCATGTATGATTCGCAAGCGGGGTAATTGGAATTCCTTTTCAGAGTTCGTTTCCTTTTGTATCGCGTTCGAATTGGTGGCCTATTGGCACATTGCGGCATCATATGAGACTTTTGACCATGTCCGAGGTGGCTTATTGTCTGACCAGTTCGTACTGGGTGAGACGAGATCATTGGACTTAGGATCAGTGCAACCTGAATATATGAAGTATATTAAGGAGCAAAGACCATTATTTGGTTCAGAAAGAGGTGATGGTTCTTGACAGGAGTATAGACCCTATGAATCGCTGATTCGGCAGTTGGTTATGAATTCCTACATATCTCTTCTGTCGTGGCGGTATTGTAAGAGTTAGAGAAAGACCTATGTAGGTCATGAGGTGCAATGGGTGCATCAGATTCGTGGAATTTCGATTTGTTCGATCAGAGAATGCTATTGTGGTCCTGTGAGTAAAGTGGTGCAAGGTGTGAATTCAGCTAAGATATGCAGTCATGTTTTGGTGCTGCGTGTAGTTATTGATACGGTGAGCGTATGTTTGAACAGGCCTGACAGAGAATTCCGGATGATGGAATTGGGCTCTAAGGCTTATTTGCTTAAGTGAAAAAGGATACCTTCAGATTGACCGAGCTAGGAAGCCCAGCTGAGTTGTGGTAGCACGGGTAGGTGCTCGAGGTGTTAAACAGTGATTTCAGATAACCCCAGCACAGTTCCTAGCACGTTCGACGACGAACTTATGTTTAAGTGGGAGAAAATGTAACGACCCAACCGGTCGTTTTGAGCTCTAGCGCGCCGTTCAGCAGTTTGAGGCAATGAGCAGCTTCATTTAAGGTAATATGACTTGTGCCACGGTTGGAATTGAATTCCAGGAAGTTCGGAGTTGACTTGGAGAGGAAATTCTAATTTTGGAAGCTTTAAGTTGAGAGAATTGACTGAGATCGGACTTCAGAGTAAACGACCTCGGAATCGGGATCTGAAGGTTCCAGTAGGTTCGTATGATGATTTCGGACTTGAGCGTATGCCCGGTTCGGGTTTTGGATGACCCGGGAGCGTTTTGGCGCCTATTGTGGAAGTTAGCATTTTGGAATAAATTTCATAAGTTTGGGTTGAAGTGCATTTCAGTGTTATCAATGTCTGTTTGGGATTCCGAGTCTAGGAGTAGCTCCGTATGGTGATTCTGGAGTTGGGAGCGCGATCGGAAGTGAATTCGGATGTCCATGGGTCATTTTGGGGTCATTTGGCTAAAGATAGAAATTTGAAGGTTTTTGAGAAGTTTGACCGTAGGTGGACTTTGTGATATCGGGGTCAGAATCCGATTCTGGAAGTTGGAGTAGGTCTGTAATGTCGAATATGACTTGTGTGCAAAATTTGAAGTCAATCGGACGTGATTTGATAGGTTTAAACATCGAAAGTAGAAGTTTGAAATTCTAAAGTTCATAAAGCTTGGATTGGGGGTTGATTCGTAGTTTTATCGTTGTTTGATATGATTTAAGGCCTCGGGCAAGTCCGTAATGTGTTTTGGAACTGGTTGGTATGATTGGTTGGGGTCCCGGGGGGCCTCGGGTGGATTCCGGGTGGTTAGCGGATCGAAAATAGAATTTGGAAAAGGTTGAAGTTGCTGGTTGCTGGTATAACCGCACCTGCGAGACCAGGGCCGCAGGTGAGGAGCCGCAGAAGCGGTCGTCATGCCGCAGAAGCGAAAAATGGACGGCCAGCCAGGGACCACAGATGCGGTCGTTTTATCTCAGATACGGGACCACATCTGCGGAGGAGAGGGCGCAGAAGCGAAATGGGCTTGGAGCCTCGGACCGCAGAAGCGGCATTTGGTCCGCACCTGCGGGACCGCAGAAGCGGTCAAGGGACCGCAGGTGCGAAAAGACTGGAGGCAGTGAGCTATCTTTAAAAATCGAGTTTAGGCTCATTTCCTCCCATTTTCACTTTGGGTTGGGCGATTTTGGAGCTTTTTGAAGAGAGATTTTCTCCATCTATGTCAAGGTAAGTTGTTCCCACTCATTAGACGCTAAATACATGGTTTTGTTTTGGATTGAGCATGAAAATTGGTAGAAACTTGGGGTTTGAGGGAAAACCTAGAAAATTGATATTTTTGGATTTTGGCTACGATTTTGGATATGAAATTGAGAGTAAATTATATATTTGAGTTCGTGAGGTTATGGGTAAACTTTATCTTCGAAAAATTTCGGAATCCGGGCACGTGGGCCCGAGGGCAATTTTGTCAACTTGTCGATCGGGGTTAGGAATTTGTTATAAATTGGATCATAATGGGTAATTGAACTTATATTAATGGATTGGCATGACTTTTGGCTAGTTTAGGAGCATTTTGCATCGATTCGAGTCTTCGGAAGGGCGTGGAATGCCAGTTATGAATCTTCGGAGCGAGGTGAGTCTCCTTTCTAACCTTGTAAGAGGGAATTGTCCCCATAGATGAGTTAATTGGTTATGTGCTCCTATTTGCGGGGGCTACGTACGCACGAGGTCACGAGAGTCCGTGCGTAGCTACTATTATGCTTTAGTCCGGGTAGTTTAGGGCCCAAAAGCATGCTTTCTTGTAATACTTGCAACCTTGTTGACAAACTTAAAAAGCTTAAAACATATCTAACGTGTAAATGAATTTCTAAAAAAAAGTAGATATCATTTCTTGACTTTTAAACGAGAAACTTGCCTTTTCCTGAATATTTGCTCCTTGATGAATTATTGATTTGATTGTTTGAATGTGTTTATCTATTGTGGAACGGGCCGAACGCCTCGGTAGATTAAATAGATGCATCTATGGTTCGCGCCATTCGACCCTCTGGCAATGCACAGTTTAAATATTGTTGGATCAGGTCATACGTCCTCGGCATGATTTGCGCATGCTTGTATTGCTTGCCTTGGAATTTATTGAAGTGATGTCGTTCCTTCCCGGCTTGAGAATAAATGTATAAATGACGGAAAGGAATTTGGAAATTTCCTATAAAAGAAAGAATTGTTTACTTGCTTCATTCTATTGAATTACAATCATGTTTATAAAAATCCACGATTTAATATATTACTGATATGAAATTTCTCGTCTCTACTTCTTCGAGATTAGACGGGATACTTACTGAGTACATGTTGTTTTCGTACTCATACTACACTAGCTGTGCATTTTTGTTGCACAGGTTTATGTGTGACTAGTGGCTTAGTGGCATAGCGGCATGGTTGATACAGAGACTTAGGTGAGCTGCACTTATCGAGACGACCCGCAGCCAGCGGAGTCTCCATCAGAGTATTGTACTGTATTTTTATTTCTGTCCACTTTGTATACCGAACAGTTACTATATTTTATTTCATTCCCTAGTTAATGCTCATGCACTTGTGACACCGGGTTCTGGGATGTTTATGGGTTTATTCAGAAATATTTAAAACGAGAAGTTACTAGTCATTTATTGTTGGCTTGCCTGACAATGGTGTCCGGCGCCATCACGACCCTTACTGGATTTTGGGTCGTGACAACTATCTTTGTTGATATGGCATCTTGGAATGATAATTGGTCGAATATTGGTTATTCTTATTTTGTTGATCCATGTCCATATTGTGGAGGACCACACTTGTGGCAAAATTGTGAATCTCAATCTTATGGGTGGAATATTTATAATATGTGTGGTGGTTACGGTAGCCATTGGGATGGTTGTCCTAATTCTTTTAATCCTTTTCTGAGCCCTTTTTATGATCTTTCTAACAGTGTTTGTGAGTTTGATAGGGGCAATGAAGTGCAGGATTGTGATGACCCAGAAGGTCATCACTTGTTTTTAAAATGAATTCTGCATTCTGAGGCCTTAAAAACCTCTTTTAGCATCACCTCGATTTGCGTGCGCAGTCCGGGCGCGTAGCCGGAAAGCCTATATGTGAAATTCTGTGAAAAATAATAAATTTTGACTATAAAATAAATTAATTTGACTTCGGTCAACGTTTTTGGTAAACGGACCCGGACCCGTGATTTGACGGTCCCGGAGGGTCTGTAGGAAAATATGTGACTTGGGCGGATGCCCGGAATCGAATTCCGATGTCCCAAGCCCGAGAAATGAATTTTTGAAGAAAATTGTTTTCTGAAATTGTTTAAAGGATTTGGAAATGAAATTTGATTAGAACATGTTGGTATCGGGCCCGTATTTTGGTTCCGGCGCCCGGTACAGGACTTATATATGATTTAAGATAATTCTGTGAAGTTTGGTAAGAAACAGAATCCATTTGACGTGATTCGGACCTTAAATGCAAATTTGATGTTTAAAGAAGTTTTGAGAAATTTCATTGGTCTTGAGGTTTAATTCGATGTTCATGATATTATTTTGGTGATTTGAGTACACGAATAAGTCTGTAGGATGTTTTTGAGGTTGTGTGTTTATTTGGTTTGGAGCCCCGAGGGCTCCGGCGAGTTTTGGATATGTCACGGGGTGAAATTTTGGACTTAAGGAATTGCAGGCCTGCAGGCTTCGCATTTCCCAACCTCCCTTCGCAATTCCCGAACCCATGTTCGCAATTCCCAGGCTTCGCAATTCCCAAACCCATCTTTGCAATTCCCAAACCCATGTTCGCAATTCCCAGGCTTCGCAATTCCCAAACCCATGTTCGCAATTCCCAAGCTTCGCAATTCCCAAACCCTGTTCGCAATTCCCACATCTGAGACCTGCAACTTTTAATACTTAGACGATTTTAAACCCATTTTCCACATTCTCTCAAAACAAAAACACACTTAGGCGATTTTTCAAGGATTTCTTCTTCTCCAAATCAATTGTAAGTCGATTTTAACTAACTTCCTTCAATTCTTAACATCTTTTAACATGATTTCAACTTCAAATCAATGATTTTCATGGGGGAAATTGGGTGTTTTGGGTAGAACCTAGGTTTTTCAAAAATTGGGGATTTGGACCTCGATTTGAGGTCCGATTTCAAAACAAATTATATATTTGAGTTCATGGGGGAATGGGTGATCGGGTTTTGATCATGTGGGCCCGGGGGCAATTTTTGACTTTTTGGGTAAAACTTTGGAAAACTCATTTTTATGCATTGGGGTTGATTCATTTAGCGTTTATTGATGTAATTAGGTAACTTGTGACTAGATACGAGCGAATTGGTGATGGAATCAAGGGGTAAAGCTATAATTGAATCGTGAATTGTGTTCGTGGCATCGAGGTATGTGTTTGGTCTAGCCTTAGCTTGAGGGATTAGGAGTTGTGTCTATTTGCTACATGTTAATTGTGGAGTACAGCGTATAGGCATGGTGACGAGTAGGCATGGTGATGAGTATCTATACGTCAGTGTCAAGCATGCCCGTGAGTCTTGTGTCATACATTGTTATGACTCCGTTGTGGTTTATTGTGCCTCACATGTTATTATCATCATTGTTCCCTTGCCGGGATGTCCGTTTGATATCATTGTTCCCTTGCCGGGATGTTTGTTTAATATTATTGTTCCCTTGCCGGGATATTGTTGAGATATCATTGTTCCCTTGCCGGGATGTTTGTTTGATATTATTGTTCCATTGTCGGGATTCCTTGTGACTATTGTTGGTAATGAAATGAGGGCGGGTGGTACGCCTACCACAAGATATAATGAAATGGGAGCGGGTGGTACGCCTACCACAAGATATAATGAAATAGGAGCGGGTGGCACGCCTGCCATGCGATGTATGAAATGGGAGCGGGTGGTACGCCTACCACGAGATATAATAAAATGGGAGCGGGTGGCACGCCTACCACGAGATACATGAAATGGGAGCGGGTGGCACGACTGCCACGAGATACATGAAATGGGAGCGGGTGGCACGCCTGCCACAAGATATGAGAAATGGGATCGGGTTGCACGCCTGCAACAAGATGTGAAAAGAAAGTGAAATCTGCTTTTGTTTCCTTATTCTTGTTAGTGGTTGGATTTCGATCCCTTTATAGTTCTCTTGATATTCGTTTTTTCTTACCTGTTATTCCCCGAAGCATGTTTCCCCCTCCCATCTATACTTGTTTACTTCTGTATTTCTTTTCCGCTATATATATTTGAATTGCACAGGTTTATGTGGTAGTCTAGTCTAGCCTCGTCGCCGGGGTTAGGCTAGACACTTACCAGCACATGGGGTCGGTTGTGCTGATGCTACACCCTGCACTCTTTTGTGCAGATCCCAGTGCTGTTGACTACAGACAGTAGATCAGTTGGCTACCTTCAGTCCACGCGGAGATCCAAGGTAGACTTGCAGGCGTCCGCAGGCCTTGGCATCTCCTCTATCTTCTATTCCCTGTTTCATTTTCCTTGTTTCAGAAACAGTGTACTGTTATTTCTTCAGACCTCGTATGTAGTAATCTTAGACCGTTTGTGACACTGTGACACCAGGTTTTGGGTGGTTAAGGCTTAAGTATTTGTAATAGTTACAGTTTTCATAAATGTTATTGTTGCCTTCCGCTTAAATTTGAATTTCCGCTGTTATCACGTTATCGCCTTATATTTGTTAAAAGGAAATTATTGGTTAATGAAGTATTTAGATTAAAAGTTTAGCTTGCCTAGCTCACATTAGTAGGCGCCATCACGACTCCCGAGGGTAGGAAATCCGGGTCGTGACAAGTTGGTATCAAAGCTCTAGGTGACATGGGTCTCACAGTTCATAGACAAGCTTAGTAGAGTCTAAGGAATCGGTACGGAGACGTCTGTATTTATCCCCCAGAGGCTACAGAGTTAGGAAAATTCCATATCTTTTCTTTCCTGTCGTGCAATTTTGTTCTCTAAGTGCTAAATTGAAACCCCTACTCTTGTCCTTTCGCGAATGGCGAGGTCACGTACCGCTTCTTCAGCCGAACAGCAGCACAGACCGGTGATAGATCAGCTACGTCTTCGGAAGCTTTGTCCAGGTTGGACAGGCTTCACCAAGCTCTTCACTACTTTCAGCGGTGCATCTATTGAGGATCCCCAGGATTATCTAGATAGCTGCCATGAGGTTCTCAGGAACATAGGGATAGTTGAGACCAATGGGGTCGATTTTGCCACTTTTCGCTTGTCTGGATCCGCCAAGACTTGGTGGAGAGATTATTGCTTGGCTAGACCAGCCGGATCACCAGCTTTGACTTGGGAGCAGTTCACGCAGCTATTTCTGGAGAAGTTTCTCCCCATCACTCAGAGAGAGGCCTATCAGAAGCAGTTTGAGCGTCTCCAGCAGGGTTTTATGACTGTTACCCAGTATGAGACCAGATTCATCGCTTGGCTCGTCATGCTCTTATCATACTTCCCACCGAGAGAGAGAGGGTGAGGAGGTTCATTGATGGACTTATTCAGCCGATTCGTCTTCAGATAGCTAGGGAGACAGGGAGTGAGATTTCTTTCTAGGAGGCGGCCAATATGGCCAGGAGAGTGGAGATGGTTCTGTCGCAAGGAGGTGGTCATGGTTCGGACAAGAGGCATCGTCATTCAGGCCGATTCAGTGGTACCTCATCTGGAGACAGGGATTCGTATGGTAGAGGCCATCCTTCCAGGCTTTTCAGTCAACACTTCAGGTTTCTCACGGTGCTTCAGGTGGCCGTGGTTCTCAGATGCAGTATTCTGATCAGCAGTCCTACAGTGCACCACCAGCTCCTATCAGTGCACCGCCGCTTCAGAGTTTCCAGGGTCGTCAGCCCCAACAGCCGAGGGCTTTTTTTTACTTATGGCGACACAAGGCACATTGCTAGGTATTGCCCTCGAGCACCGAGTAGCTCTCAACATCAGGGTTCCCGTGCCATGGTTCAGGCACCGAGTGTTCCACAGCCCGCCCAGCCAGCTAGATGTGGGGGTAGAGGTGCTAGAGGTGGAGGTAGAGGTCCTAGAGGTGGATCTCAGGCCGCTAGAGGTGGAGGCCAGCCAGCGGCAGGCCATCCCAGAGATGTTGTTCAGGATGGAGGGGCCGAGCCCCGATGTTATGCTCTTCCAGCCAGGCCCGAGGCTGAGGCTTCAGATGCAGTTCTTACAGGTACCGTTCTGGTTTGTGATAGAGATGCTTCAGTGTTATTTGATCCAGGGTCTACGTACTCGTATGTGTCATCTTATTTTGCACCGTACCTGGTCATGCCTAGTGATTCTCTGAGTGTTCCTATTTATGTCTCTACACCGGTGGGTGATTTCATTGTGGTACATCGAGTCCATCGTTCATGTATAGTTGTGATTGGAGGTCTTTAGACTCGTATAGATTTGCTTCTTCTGGACATGGTTGATTTCGATGTTATATTGGGGATGGACTGGTTATCACCTTATCACGCTATCTTGGACTGTCATGCCAAGACCGTGACCTTAGCCTTATCGAGTTTACCTCGTTTGGAGTGGAGAGGGACTCCTGGTCATTCTACCCGCAGTGTTATCTCTTATATGAAGGCTCGGCGTATGGTCGAGAAGGGGTGTTTGGCCAATTTGGCCTATGTTCGTGATTCTAGTGCTGAGGTTCCTCCTATTGAGTCTGTGCCCGTTGTTCGTGAGTTTCAGGAGGTATTCCCTTCAGACCTGTCAAGTATGCCACCCGACAAGGATATTGACTTTTGCATTTATTTGGCTCCGGGCACTCAGCCCATTTCTATCCCGCTGTATCGTACGACCCTGCCTGAGTTGAAGGAGCAGTTGCAAGGCTTGCTTGAGAAGGTTTGTTGTTTGTTAGAAGAAAGAGTTGAAGGAGCAGTTGCAAAGCAGTTGAAAGAGTGCGCCGATGTTGTTTGTTAAGAAGAAGGATGGATCGATGAGGATGTGTATTGATTACCGGCAATTGAATAAGGTTACAATCAAGAATAAGTACCCGCTGCTGAGGATTGATGATTTGTTTGATCAGCTTCAGGGTGCCTAGGTATTTTCAAAGATTGACTTGAGATATGGCTACCATCAGTTGAGGATTAGGGAGTCCGATGTCCCTAAGACAGCTTTCCGCACTTGGAACGGACATTATGAGTTCTTAGTGATGTCATTCGGGTTGACAAATGCCCCAGCAGGTTTTATGGATTTGATGAACCGAGTGTTCAGGCCTTACTTGGATTCGTTCGTGACAGTCTTCATTGACGATATTTTGATATATTCCCGCAGCCGGGAGGAGCACGAGCAGCATCTTAGAGTGGTTCTTCAGACTTTGAGGGATAGTCAGTTGTATGCTAAGTTTTCGAAGTGTGAGTTCTGGTTGAGTTCGGTTGCATTCCTGGGTCATGTTGTGTCAGCAGAGGGTATTCAGGTTGACCCGAAGAAGATTGAGGCAGTCAAGAACTGGCCTAGACCAGCATCAGCCATAGAGATCTGGAGTTTCTTGGGTTTGGCAGGCTACTATCGTCTGTTTGTAGAGGGGTTCTCATCTATTGCAGCCCCGATGACCATATTGACCCAGAAGGGTACCCAGTTCAGATGGTCGGACGAGTGTGAGGCGAGCTTTCAGAGGCTCAAGATAGCTCTGACTACGGCACCGGTGTTGGTTTTTCCCACAGGTTCAGGGCCTTATATAGTTTATTGTGATGCATCTCGTATTGGACTTGGTGCAGTGTTGACGCAGGATGGCAAGGTCATTGCCTATGCTTCGCGACAGTTGAAGATTCATGAGAAGAACTATCCGGTTCATGACTTGGAGTTGGCAGCCATTGTTCACGCATTGAAGATTTGGAGGCATTATCTGTATGGCGTGGCATGTGAGGTTTTCACGGATCACAAGAGTCTACAGTATTTGTTCAAGCAAAAGGAGTTGAATTTGAGGCAGAGGAGGTGGTTGGAATTGTTGAAGGATTATGGTATCACCATCTTATATCATCCGGGAAAGGCCAATGTGGTGGCCGATGCTTTGAGTAGGAAGTCAGCCAGTATGGGTAGTCTTGCTTATATTCCGGTCAGTGAGAGACCGCTTGCTTTGGATGTTCAGGCTTTGGCCAATCAGTTCGTGAGGTTGGATGTTTCTGAGCCCAGCCGTGTGTTAGCTTGCACAGTCGCTCGTTCTTCATTATTGGAGCGTATCCGAGATCGGCAGTATGATGATCCCCATTTGTGTGTCCTTAGAGACACGGTGCAACACGGTGGTGCCAAGCAGGTTACCTTAGGTGATGATGGAGTTTTGAGATTGCAGGGTCGAGTTTGTGTGCCTAATTGTGGATGGTCTTCGAGAGTTGATTTTAGAGGAGGACCATAGCTCCCGGTAATCTATTCATTCGGGCGCCGCGAAGATGTATCAGGACTTGCGGCAGCATTATTGGTGGCGGAGAATGAAGGAGGATATCGTTACATATGTGGCTCGGTGTTTGAATTGTCAGCAGGTTAAGTACGAGCATCAGAGGCCTGGTGGTTTGTTCCAGAAGATTGAGATTCCTGAGTGGAAGTGGGAGCGTATCACTATGGATTTCATTGTTTGACTCCCACGGACTCAAAAGAAGTTCGATGTAGTGCGGGTCATTGTTGATAGGCTGACCAAGTCAGCACATTTCATTCCTGTGGCACTCTCCTATTCTTCCGAGAGGTTAGTTGAGATTTATATCCAGGAGATTGTTCGTCTTCATGGTGTGCCCGTGTCTATCATTTCGGATCGAGGTACGCAGTTTAACTCACATTTCTGGAGAGCAGTTCAGCGAGAGTTGGGCACACGGCTCGAGTTGAGCACAGCATTTCATCCTCAGACGGACGGGCAGTCCGAGCGGACCATTCAGATTTTGGAGGACATGTTCCGAGCTTGTGTCATTTACTTTGGAGGCTCGTGGGATCAGTTTTTCCCTTTAGCGGAGTTTGCCTACAACAACAGCTAACAGTCGAGTATCCAGATGGCTCCTTATGAGGCTTTATATGGTAGGCGGTTTCGGTCTCCGGTTGGATGGTTTGAGCCGGGAGAGGCTCGGTTGTTGGGTACGGATCTGGTTCAGGATGCCTTGGACAGGTTAGGACTATTCAGGATAGGCTTCGTACAGCTCAGTCCAGGCAAAAGAGCTATGCCGACCGCAAGGTTCGTGATTTGGCATTCATGGTCGGTGAACGGGTATTGCTTTGAGTGTCGCCTTTGAAGGGCGTGATGAGATTTTGGAAGAAGGGCAAGCTTAGCCCTAGGTTCATTGGCCCGTTTGAGATTCTTGATCGAGTGGGAGAGGTGGCTTATAGACTTGCATTGCCGCCGAGCTTATCAACCATGCATCCAGTGTTTCATGTGTCCATGCTTCGGAAGTATCACGGTGATCCGTCCCACGTGTTAGATTTCAGTCTTGTCCAGTTGGACAAGGACTTGTCTTATGAGGAGGAGTCGGTAGCCATTCTAGACCGGCAGGTTCTTCAGTTGAGATCGAAGAGTTTTCCTTCCGTACGTGTTCAGTGGAGAGGTCAGCCTCCTGAGGCATCGACCTGGGAGTCCGAGTCTGATATGCGGAGCCGTTATCCTCATCTTTTCCCCGACTCAGGTACTTCCTTCTTCTGTCCGTTCGAGGACGAACGGTTGTTTTAGAGGTGGAGAATGTGATGACCCAGAAGGTCATCACTTATTTTTAAAAAGAATTCTGCGTTTAGAGGCCTTAAAAACCTGTTTTAGCATCACCTCGATTTGCGTGCGCAGTCCGGGCGCGTAGCCGGAAAGCCTATATGTGAAATCTGTGAAAAATGATAAATTTTGACTATAAAATGAATTAATTTGACTTTGGTCAACGTTTTGGGTAAACAGACCCGGACCCGTGATTTGACAGTCCCGGAGGGTCCGTAGGAAAATATGGGACTTGGGCGTATGCCCGGAATCGAATTTCGAGGTCCCAAGCCCGAGAAATAAATTTTTGAAGAAAATTGTTTTCTGAAATTGTTTAAAGGATTTGGAAATGAAATTTGATTAGAACATGTTGTTATCGGGCCCGTATTTTGGTTCCGGCGCCCGGTACAGGTCTTATATATGATAAGATAATTTTGTGAAGTTTGGTAAGAAACGGAATCCATTTGACATGATTCGGACCTTAAATGCAAATTTGATGTTTAAAGAAGTTTTGAGAAATTTCATTGGTCTTGAAGTTTAATTCGATGTTCATGATGTTATTTTGGTGATTTGAGTACACGAATAAGTCCGTAGGATATTTTTGAGGTTGTGTGTATATTTGGTTTGGAGCCCCGAGGGCTCGGGTGAGTTTTGGATAGGCCACGGGGTGAAATTTTGGACTTAAGGAATTGCAGGCCTGCAGGCTTCGCATTTCCCAACCTCCCTTCGCAATTCCTAGGCTTCGCAATTCCCAAACCCATCTTCGCAATTCCCAAGCTTCGCAATTCCCAAACCCATGTTCGACAATTCCCAGGCTTCGCAATTCCCAAACCCATGTTCGCAATTCCCAAGCTTCGCAATTCCCACATCTGAGACCTGCAGTTTTTATACTTAGACAATTTTAAACCCATTTTCCACATTCTCTCAAAATAAAAACACACTTAGGCGATTTTTCAAGGATTTCATCTTCTCCAAATCAATTGTAAGTCGATTTTAACTAACTTCCTTCAATTCTTAACATCTTTTAACATGATTTCAACTTCAAATCAATGATTTTCATGGGGGAAATTGGGTGTTTTGGGTAGAACCTAGGTTTTTCAAAAATTGGGGATTTGGCCCTCGATTTGAGGTCCGATTTCAAAACAAATTATATATATTTGAGTTCGTGGGGGAATGGGTGATCGGGTTTTAGTTCGAACATCGGGTTTTGACCATGTGGGCCTGGGGGCGATTTTTGACTTTTTGGGTAAAACTTTGGAAAACTCATTTTTATGCATTAAGGCTGATTCATTTAGCGTTTATTTATGTAATTAAGTAACTTGTGACTAGATACGAGCGAATTGGTGGTGGAATCAAGGGGTAAAGCTATAATTGAATCGTGAATTGTGTTCGTGGCATCGAGGTAAGTGTTTGATCTAACCTTAGCTTGAGAGATTAGGAGTTGTGTCTATTTGCTACGTGTTAATTGTGGAGTACGGCGTATAGGCATGGTGACGAGTATTTATACGTCAGTGTCAAGCATGCCCGTGAGCTTTGTGTCATACATTGTTATGACTCCATTGTGGTTTATTGTGCCTCACATGTTATTATCATCATTGTTCCCTTGCCGGGATGTCTGTTTGATATCATTGTTCCCTTGCCGGGATGTTTGTTTGATATTATTGTTCCCTTGCCGGGATATTGTTGAGATATCATTGTTCCCTTGCCGGGATGTTTGTTTGATATTATTGTTCCCTTGCCGGGATTCCTTGTGATTATTGTTGGTAATGAAATGGGAGCGGGTGGTACGCCTATCACAAGATATAATAAAATGGGAGCGGGTGGTATGCCTACCACAAGATATAATGAAATGGGAGCGGGTGGTACGCCTACCACAAGATATAATGAAATGGGAGCGGGTGGCATGCCTGCCACGAGATGTATGAAATGGGAGCGGGTGGTACGCCTACCATGAGATATAATGAAATGGGAACGGGTGGCACGCCTGCCACGAGATACATGAAATGGGAGCGGGTGGCACGCCTGCCACAATATATGAGAAATGGGATCGGGTTGCACTCCTGCAACAAGATGTGAAAAGAAAGTGAAATCTGCTTTTATTTCCTTATTCTTGTTAGTGGTTGGATTTTGATCCCTTTATAATTCTCTTGATATTCTATTTTTTTTACCTGTTATTCCCCGAAGCATGTTTCCCCCTCCCATCTTTACTTGTTTACTTCTGTATTTCTTTTCCGCTGTATATATTTGAATTGCACAGGTTTATGTGGTAGTCTGGTCTAGCCTCGTCACTACCTCGCCGGGGTTAGGCTAGACAATTACCGGCACATGGGGTCGATTGTGCTGATGCTACACTCTGCACTCTTTTGTGCAGATCCCAGTGCTGCTGACTACGGACAGTAGATCAGTTGGCTACCTTCAGTCCACACGGAGATCCAAGGTAGACCTGCAGGCGTCCGCAGGCCCTAGCGTCTCCTCTATCTTCTATTCCCTGTTTCATTTTCCTTGTTTCCGAAACAGTGTACTGTTATTTCTTCAGACCTTGTATGTAGTAATCTTAGACCGTCTGTGACACTGTGACACCAGGTTTTGGGTGGTTAAGGATTAAGTATTTGTAATAGTTACAGTTTTCATAAATGTTATTGTTGCCTTTCGCTTAAATTTGAATTTCCGCTGTTATCACGTTATCGCCTTATATTTGTTAAAAGGAAATAATTGGTTAATGAAGTATTTAGATTAAAAGTTTGGCTCGCCTAGCTCACATTAGTAGGAGGCATCACGACTCCCGAGGGTGGGAAATCCGGGTCATGACAAGGATATGGAACGTGATGCATATATTAGGGATATTCTGAGGCAAATAGCCGAGCAACAAGATGAAAATTGAAAGGCTATACAAAGAATTAGTGCAGTAATCATGATAATGAAGGCCGAGGCGGAGGAAGTGGCTGAAGAGAGCGAGTTCCCACCAGAAAATAATTTTGAAGAAGCGGATATAGTGAGCCAATCTTGGTTAGAGCAACAAGCTCAACTCATAAAATCTAATGAGTTTCTCCGTGATGGTCTTTCAAATATGACAGAACAACTAATAGAAGGAAGAATTGAGCTCAGGCAAGAGATAAACCAATTTGGCTCAGATATCCATGACTTGCAGGCTCAATTGAATAAAAAGGTTGAGGCGTCTGATGCCCTACAACCAATTTTTGTGGATACTAGCCAGCTTGTGGAGCAAAAAGAGGAATTCCAACTGTTCGACCAAAATATTATTAATGATGCCAAGGTTGACGAAGAGTGCAAAATTGAGGATGTCAAAAATAATGCAATTTTGGAGTTGGAGCGTATTGGACCTCATTCTAAACACTTTTCAATATTGTGTTTGGTTAGTGACATGGAAATTGATCCACTAGAGCATATTGAGGATTCAATAGATGAGGAACAAAGTATTTATATTCTGAAATTTGCCACACCAAGGAGACAAAACGACATTCCTCACTTAAAGGCCAAGAAGTGCAAGATGCGATACCTATTACTTGGTTTCTTTATTTTTACACCACCGCCCCAGGAACGTGATACAAAAGTTGATGCAAAATTGGGGGCGCAATTTATATCCTCAAAGTGGAAGGAAAGGTGATGAAAGTGTTGGCGTCGTGCTGCGACGTTAAATCAAGCGCTTGTTGGGAGGCAACCCAATTCTATTTTTTTTCTTTTTCTTTTGTTTATTTTTTATTTTATTGTATATTTTTTTTGTAGTATTATTTTTGTGTATTGTAGGAGTAGGAGCATGGAGTCAAAGCCAATAGGCATGTGCAAAAGCGAGCAGGTGGTTGAAACTAAGTGTGAGGTACCCGCACAAGGGATCATACCTGGGAGAAGTCTGAGTATCCCATGAGCTGCTAATTCTTCGGTCTTTGGCCTACCAGGGAGTTTCTTTTACCCTCTTGTTATTTTCAGTGTGCATTGAGGACATTACACAATTTTAAGTATGGGGTGAGGAGATTGTCTGGGTGATTTTCTATGCAATCCTAGATTTGTTGTATTACTTTTTCTTAGTGTATTTACTTGTGTTTTAAATTGAAATGAAAAAAGAAAAAAATTTAGAAAATTGGGACTTTTCCCGACGATGGATTTTGTGGACAGGTTTCTTGAGGGATTAAGGTTCAATAAAAAAAATCAAAAATGTTTTATTTTTGTTTCTAGTTAGTTTTAGTTAGATAATAATCCCCCTTGGTTTTTCTTTGTACATCGGTTCTTTTCCAGGGGATGTAACTTGAACCGGGTAAATTTTTTTTTTATAGGATTAAATTTTTTTTTCTTTATTTTTAGGAGTAGTAAAAGAGGAGAAGAAAAAAAACTTTCGTCACTTGTTTGATACTAGCATATTTAGGCCTAAGCTTGAGTCGTACTTTCCTCTGAGTGCTTGAGTAATAAATAAAATAGCAGACTTTTTGATACCCAAGCTCAGGGTTGTAACTCTGTATATAACTTATTCTTATTTTGTGGTTCGCGATGATCCTGCCTGTCTTAGAGTGAAATTGATCCATCTTGATTGATACTTGTGCCATGTGTGGTGAGGATTTCTTACATATATTCCATGTTTTGCATCTTAGTTTAGAACTTGCCCTGCTTGTTATTGAAGCGAAATAAAAGTGTTGCTCTGTTTAGAAGATGATAATAGGCTTTCTTTGATATGTCTTGTGAATTTTAGCCTTTTCAGATATTGTACCACTAGTTAGCCCTTTAAGCCTGTAGCCTTTTGTTTGGAAGCCGTATTTTTGCCTTGATCCTTTTGTTGAATCCCTAGTTTTTGCACCCTGCTTCCTTGAGCACCGTTGCTTAGACCGTGATATTAATTGATATATTTGAAGAATGGGATGGTTAAGTGAAAAATGGTGACCAATGATGGATGAAAGGTGATGAAAAGGCCTTCTTGAAAAGAATGTGACATGAAAAAGAAAGAAAAGAGAGAATGAAAAAAAATTCTTTGAAAAAAATTTGAAATGTTCTTGATATGAGGGAAATACTTGTGAAACAATAGATGAAGAGATGGCTGAAAAATAAAAGTGAAGAGTAGAAAATAGTGTGTGATGAAGTCTAAAAATGCAAAGTGCTTAGGGAAGTGTAAGTCACTATTATACAATTCTCCTACCCGTCCCTTAGCCACATTACAACCCGTTAAAGTCCTATTTGATTTATTCGAGCATACTTAATTAATAGAGATGTACATAATGGGCAATCCTATGGTTCTTTGTGCATACATGTGAATTCGTTTGTGAGGCGAGAGTTGTGCTTTGATGCTAAGTCCTTAAATTATAATAATTCTTTGATTTGAGTGTATGGACTATTTATTTTTGTGAGGGCACTTGTTTCATGATAGATAGGTGATGTTATTAGCTTCTTAGACAAAGTAGGTGAGCGAGCATAAATTTCGTAAGTCAGAGTCCGTCTTTGAGGTTAGGAGGTTAAAAGTTTGTTGTTTGTTTGTAACTTGTATATCTTGCACGATGATGAGGAAGTAATATATGATGGTTTGAGTTGCTATAGGGCCTAATTGTTAGTATCTACCAAAGTGTTGGTGTTTCTAGGCTTGATTTGTTGAGAGTGGTTTTAATGCTTACTCGAGGACGAGCAAGAGTCTAAGTGTGGGGTGTTGATGTTCGGCCAAAAATGCATATATTTACCCATTATTCCCTCATATTCTAGTAGTTTTAATCGTCTTTTGAGTTTAATTATATTATTTTGTTCTTAATATTATATTTTAATTGTGTAGGAATATAGCGGTATGAAGATGTAGAGATTTGGAACAAAATTGAATAAACGCGGAAGAAAAAGAAAGAAAATTAAATAATGAAAAAAAGGGGGGACACCCTTTGGGTTTTGTCCCCCCAAGTGGAGACAACCAAGGAATTTTACAATTCAAAAGAAGGAAGGCCAATTCAGTTGAAAGAAGAGAAGGCAAAAATTGAAAAACGTTCTGCCTCCAGCGCCAGGTCCGGCACCAAGCGCTGGCCTGGACGCTGTGTTGCGGGGATTTTCCTATTTCGCTCGGGATAAGATTATTTTGATTCTACACGATCCCAACTCATATAAAAGGGGTTTTAAACTTAATTTGGGAGATATCCAACACACTTTGAAGGGAATTCACGTGTGGGAACACACACCACGCTTGGAGGAGGCTTCTAACTAGTTTTTTTTTCTCTTCCTTTAATTTTATAGTTCATTAGTTCTAGAGTTTTGGGTGCTACATGAACGTAGTAGTTTGAAGCTTGAATTGTTCTTATTATTTTATCATATTGGTTTATTTATTCAATCTTGCGCTTAATTATTTGATTGTTTGATCACCAATTGAATACTATGTATGAATCTAGGATTGAACTCGGGAGAGGAAATTCTAGATTGCATATAAGATTCAGTAGAGCAAGATCTTAACTCTTAGGGGGAGCNTTGGTTTAGATTAGTTGATAGTTAATCACAAGTCCCTGTGGGTACGATATCTGAACTTACAATCTTATATTACTTGTCGACCACGTATACTTAGTAAGCACCATATAATTGTTATATCTTATTAGGACATACGAAATATTTGGAAGCACTAGTTACCAGTGGCAGAGACAGGATCTCCACGAAGGGGGTTCAAAAATGTTTTTTATAGCTAATAGGAATTGAACCTACAACCTTATGAAAGTTTTGAACTCCCTTGACCACTAAACTACACTTTTGGGTTGTGTTAAGGGGGTTCAAAACTTAATATATAGAGGTAAAAACCTGATTTTACCTTATATATACAGTGTAATTTTTCGGTGAAGGGAGTTCGTGCGAACCTCCTTCCGCCCCCCTAAATCCGCCCCTGCTAGTTACACGCTGTATCTTGTGGAGATCTTATCGAGAAAAAAGTTGAAAAAATCGAAATAAAAAGCAATTTTTGTTGATTTAATTTGGTTTATAGATTTAAAAAACTGAAATAGTTGATTTGATTTGGTAAATAAAAAATCGAACCAAACAACCTATGAACACACCCCTACTATAAGATATCTTAAATCAGTGTAATTTTCTAAAGCATGATTAACAAGATCTAGGGGAGGTTTCATTTTTTAAAGCAAGATTAAATCAGTGTACTTTTCTAAATATTGTACAATCGGTCTAATGATTTCTTCGTTCAAATTTAGCTTTATGGGGTCGATGTCATATATTTTTTTCTAGTGAGAATGACAGAGTTTTGTGAGAAGAAATTTTTAAGTCGGACACCGTGCGAAATTTATGAGAAAAAAACGCAAAAAAAGAAGACATATTTATTTGAAACATAGGAAAGTAAACATCGTCATATAAGTAATTAACACCATGTGTCGATATCACCACGTCCTCCATAAAATATAAAATGCGGAAACTTTCCATGTCCCCAATGTGGTACATCCCTAACCTCATATGAATTAGGATCCTCAGCTTGTGCAATGGTTGTGTCTACATGTACCGTCTCATTACTGTCATTGATAAAAACGTGAAGTCTCCTACAATAAGCATCATACAATGGATCTGCAATAGGAAAACAACTAGAGCCCATCGGAGGTTTAGGCCCACCTGGTGGAATATACACGACTCCTCCAAACTCAACATGAGTAGCCAAGCTTGCCAAGTCAGTAAAAATTCTTTGAGGCCAAAAACCAACTTCGTCGTAGTTTTCACCAATCAAAAGCCACCACAGTCCATTGGCTGGATCCTTTTTCATAGGAAAATATATGTATTACAATTTTGTACATTTCAATTCTAATCCTTGCAATTGTATTATTAGACCCAACTTCATAAATAATTATACATAAAAAAAAAAATTATAAAACGTACCCGTTGGAGGAACATTGTGATCTCCACTACGACTTTAGCTCCACGATGTGAAATCTCATCAAATACCATATCAACAGGTAACTCAGTATTTACGAGGACAAATCCAGAACATAGTGTATTGAAGCAATGCTTATTACCAACCTAGTAAACATAAATTATATATGCATCTTATCTTTCCAATTGAGGTAAATAGCTACGACGATTTAAATTAGATAAGACGATTTACCTGCGTATGTATATAAAGTCTAGTATTAGTATCGTTATATAGTGTTGGATCCACCTGAAATGTGAAATAGGATTATCATGATTATTAAATCGGAGCAACCAACTATTCATGAACAACTGGTTAAACTTACTCTCCAGCCAACTTGTAAAACGTCATATCCTTTGAAGATTTTCAATCGAACTGCACTGTGTTGTTGACCTTCAACACGGGGATTATATATATTAGCCGTCATTCCAGCTCCGGCAAACTTATTATTTGGATTATTTGGAATTTGAGCTATTGCACGCTGAACATAGAAAACGAATATTTTTGTTAACAAATGACTAGGTATATCAAATTTAGCCTATTTATATTCGCCTAAAATCCTAATTTTGTTATGCAACATTCTCACTCTAATTTATGACTTAACAACGATAAATTAGTATAATTTAGTGTAAATACTGATCGCGCACAAATCTTTACTCAATATGACATTCTAAGAAGTGCCTTATTGTGTCAGACTAAATATCTTAATGGTTTTTTTTTTTTTGGTTATTAGAAAAGATAACCATGTTAAAAGCTAGTCCTTTGATTTGTCATTAGATTGTCATAAAGGAAAATACAAAATTGCAAAACTAAGATATGATAAATATTCATATTTATATACGTACCTTGTATCCATGCGAGAATATGTAACTTCTTTTGGGCTCACTGTTATTGTTAATCTGTTGAAAAATAATATATGAGTTGCCGTAATGATGGAAGCCAAACATTATTTTTAATTTTTTAATGTACTTTTTTTCTAATTATAATTCTATTAATGCTTAAACTATTAGATTCTAAGAATGAAGTCAATACTTATCTTTTTTTGAAATAAATTATTCAAGATAAGCAATGATTAAGGATAACATTATCTTACATTAGTCAATTGAGCTTCAATGATAGTTTCTGGCGGTGGAATATGTTTGTGTCTAATAAGGTCGTCTTTGGTAACTCTTCTGATGGGAACTGTTCCAGAAGGACAACCTTTTTTCTTTAACGATATGCTCGATAACTTATTAACTGCTGAGATATCTGAATTGTGCAGTGTCCTAGTTAAAGTAGGTTTCACCTGTTCATCAAATATTAAATTTTTGCGTGTCAACAATTCAAAAATTATTATTAAAAAGTTGAAGGTAAATAAAAGGAGTAGATACATGCCTTTGGATGGAAATTGTGATTCTTTAACAACGGATGATCAAATGCAGGTTGTTTGTAGAAATCCACACAATCATACGTATCTCCATATTTAGTCTGTCATCCAAAACATTATAAATACGTAATCTTGATTACACTAATTGATGTTCAATATGTGACCTCTGAATACGTACAAATTTTACCCAATAAAAAAAGTCCACGAGATGATAATCACTATTCCATCTTTGGATTAATTAATCAATGTTGAGTTTCAAAGGAAATTAATATGCTTTTATCGAAGCCATTTTCATTCATTTGTAATTTTCAAGATAAAATGAAGTTAGAAACTAGGCGGAAAGTATTATGACATACAAAAATCTTAATTTTCAAATACAATATCAGTTTATAAGAAAAGAATATAGGATAAAATCAATTTAAAACAAGTTAGTGTTTTGGCAAATTCCCAAAACCCAATCCTAAAACCAGCTCAAGAGCTAGTTTTGGCCCAAAATATCACTAGTGTATTTTTTAAAAATTGCCCCAAACTTTTGTAATTTATAAAAGAGCCCATCACTTATTATTTTGTAACAATGCTGTTTCGTCTTCTCGGTCTGATAGTGTATGATGTAGTTCATTATAAAAATGATAATTTTGTACCAAATTTATTAATGTTCAGGACTATGAGTTGCGAAAATATAATGAATATTATTGATAAATGCACCATTGGGTATTTATGATACTTTTTAGAATTGGTGGGTATAACTCATGTTTCATGTTTTTTTCAAAAAAAAAAAAAGAAAGTGAAATATGTTTTGAAAATTTATGTCCAAACACATTTTCATCTTCAAACCAAACTTCACCCAAATATGATTTTTTCAAAATAAATTTAGAATCTATAGCCAAACGCTTGCTTATTAGTCCCTTCGGGACATCCAATTAAAAAAAACTTGAGAGAAATTTAAAAAAAAAAAAAACTCGAGAGACTTATGAATATGATTTTTTTTCTCTGATTATATACCTTAATTGTTTTGGTCGCTGGCTTGTTCAACAATTTAAGTTGTTTCTCCAACTCTAAATCCTCTAATTCGGACAGCTTTATTTCTCCTTGAACTCCATCATAGCTCAGAAGAAAATATAACACTAATAAAGTTTGTCGAACAATTTGCTGACGAATCGGCATTATCTGAATCCATTAAATTATCTTTACAGATTTGAATGATAAATATTTATATGTAAAATTAAAAAAAAAATACTTTAAAGACAAAATTATTAACACATTGAAGATACTAAACAACTAACTAACTTGACTTACAAGATGTATGAGAGTTGAATTTTTGAGCACCTATATATCCTTTTTCCTACTATGGGGAAGATGTTATATAGAGGAGCAAGGGGAAATGGCTATTATACATATATATTAAATAAGTGTAATTTATTAAAGCATGATTAACATAATCCAGGGAAGATTTTCTGGTAATGAATGTTGATTGTTCTCTTCTATGTATAATCCAAAAAGATAATCTGATCATAGATTATCAGTAAAATTAATAGAATCGACAGGTGTCAAAGTTTATTATGCATTTAAGCTTGATTGTTCACCTCTAAGTGATTTAAAAAGACAAATCTGACCATAGATTGTCATCCTGTGTTTTTTTTGATGATATACCAACTTACTAGAAATAGATTGCACAAATTAAATTCTAAAGATGAAAAAAAAACTGAAGAACGGGGCAATTGAGAGAGGCCAGATAAAGATGGAGACAAGGAAGAAGAATGTCCATGGTGGAGTAAAGAAAGAAGAGAAAAGAAATATTGTGGGAATTGATTTGAAGGTATTTTTGGAATTATAAAAACTTATAAGGGATATAATAATAAAATGCTCAGTCAAACATAGATAACTTTTAAATTAAAAAGCAACAAGTTGGAATTGCCCAATTTATAGCTTTTGGCTTATTTTAAGTACTATTAACTTATTTTAACAACTTTCTCAATAGTGGAGCCCGGCGAATTTTGTGCCTAAAGACAAATTTTATGAGGGGCCTTGACTTTTTTTGAGACAAAAAAATATATTATTTTTAATTTAAAATCTATTTTTCTAGCCTTTTTTATATGCAAAATTATTAAAAAAATTTCCTATAATAAATGTCTCCTAGTAAGTCTTTCCCAATAGACCATATAGCTAATCCATTAACCTCTCCTGAGACGTTGTTGATCTTATGTAAGATTTTATCAGTTTTAATTTTGAAAAGCTTCTTTCCACTGAAGCAACAATAAGAAGAGTTATAAACTTTATTTTATAAGCAGTATAGGCATTTGAAAAAGAAACAAATCTTTTTATTTGATTGAGTATATCAATTAAACTGTTATCTTCTAATTGTATTATTTTTCTTAACAGTTAATTCAGAAAATAAATCTAAACCATCAATATCGGATTGATTATTATACTTTAAGTAACATGCAAGATTAAGATAATATTTTCTTTCAAATTTCCATCTCCTGGTAATTTCAGTTTTACCGCTAAATTTCATATGCTTCGAATTGTTCAAATTTATTTTAAAGTGAAAAAATAGCTTTATTTACTATGTATAAAAAGGAATAAATTCTAAAATGTTTTTCGAGAGATTATGAGGTTTGATTATCAACATTTTCATCAAATTATTCCTTCCTATATATCACATGTCTTACCAAATTCTGGTTCAATATCCATTTCAAGTGCAATTTCTTGGCAGGAATTATAACAGTTGCAAATCTTTCTTTTCTATATTATTAAAGAATGAAATCAAACATTTTCACTTCACATAACTTTTTTTAAAACATATATAAAACCTATTAGGTGAAACAAAAAATGGGACCCCTATAAATGTGGGATCTAAAGCAGTTGCTTTACCTGCTTTCGGAAGGACCGCCCCTGTTTCTCAACATGCCAAAATATTTTTAAAAAATAAAATAAAAAGAGCTTAAAAGTTAGTTTGATCAACTAAAAACTCAATTTAAACACCTTCAAATTCTGTTTTTTAGAGTGCCATGGTCAACAAAGAAAATGCGTATTTTATCGAAAAATTATTGAAATACGATCGATTTTTTAATTTATTGAAAAACTTTTTCTGCTGAAGTGGGAAATCCAGTTCAGTAGGAAAAGTTAAAGAGTCTAAGGCCTCATTTGTTTGCACTTAATGGATGTCTGAATCTTAATCATTCAGATCTCAGACATTAAGTGCGTTTATTTTTAAAATCTGAATCTTAATTATTCAGATCTTAATCACTAAGTGTGTTTGTTTTTTTACTTCATAACCACTTAATGGGTCTGAATAGGTTTGTATGATTAAGATCTATAACAGAGACTTAATTTCATTAAGATGTTATCACATATTCGTTATTAACTGCCGCCGCCGCCTACCATTATCAACTACCACCATGCCACCACCACCACCATACTCAACCACTACCACCACCACCACGCAACCATAATCCTCAATCATAACTGCCAGCATTATCGGCCATCATCACCCACTATCCCCACCAAAATTTTGACAAAGAGAGTGACAATCGCTGGTCAAAAGTTCTTATCTGGATATTATGTCGATCTATAAATATTCATTAACAAATAACTTGTGTAGATTCAGTTAATCTGCTGAAATCTATGTTCCTATTGTTATTTTGGATATTACTTAGAAATGAGCAATAAACATTTACTAAAAGAACATTTTTTTTTTTTTTTTTTGTAGATTCGGTTAATCACGTTTCACAAGACTATATAAGTTTAATATCATGGTATAATTGTCAAGTTAATGCTCTTCTATTCCTCTAAATAACGTTATCCTCATAATAGCAACGGTCTCATGTACCTAGCAAACCAAGTATACTTTTTAGATATTTCATATTTTATAAATTAATTCGATTTTTTTAAAAAAAATATTCTGATATTCACACTGAAAAAAAAATGAAAGAATTCGGGATGCATCAAAGAATTGTTCGACAAACTTTGTTGGTGCTATATTTACTTTTGAGTTATAATGGTGTTCAAGGAGAAAAAAATCTATCTGAACTAGAAGATGCAGAGTTAGAAAAGCAACTAAAACTTTTGAACAAATCTGCCGTCAAAACAGTAAAGGTATTTGTTTTGGATTCAAAATGATCACTGTTTTAGTAATCTCTTGAGCCAATATTGTTTCTATTTGATAATCTCACTTTTGTAGAAAAAATGCAATTCCTCTGTCGAATGATCTTTTGCCCAGGAAGAGTTTCCAAATCAAACTAACTGGGCATTTGGCCATAAGTTTTGAATTTTTTTCAAAAATAAATTCAAATATGTGTTTCTTAATAGAACTAATCTAGTTTTTGGGAAATTTTGAAAACCAAAAATTCAAATCCCAAATATAGCTTAAGACCTCTTTTTTGGCCAAATCATGACCATTTGGGATTTTTTAGCTGAAAAAAAGAACTTTGTAACATGTCAAAACTTGCACCGAAATTCATGTCCAAACACATTTTCAATTTCACATTAAACTTATCCAAATCAACCTTTTCAAAAAAAAAAAAAAAAAAAAAAAAAATTGGGAATCTCTGTCCAAACGGGTCCTAAATTTGGGAAAAATGAACTTTATGTTCTTTTTCCTCTCTTATTTTGCTTGTTGTAAATTCTTGTATTTGAAAACTGAACGCTCTACAGTGTAATATTCTTTACATACTAATTAGTCTGTTTACATTTAGTGGGCATTTGGACATACAACAATAACAACAACCTAGTGGAATCTCACAAGTGGGTCTGGGGAGGTGTAACGATCAAGCCGGTCGTTTTGAGAGTTGTAGCCCCGTTCTCCCATTTACTGCTCATTTTTGTACTTTATAGCTGTTATATGACTTGCCGGGATAGTTTAACGACCCGGCCGGACGTTTCATGAGTTATCGCTCCGTTTTCCTCATTTCTGCTTCTTTATGTGTTGTTCAGCTTCATTTCATCGTATCGTGTCGGTAGGTTCGGGTTTGAAGGAGTTTTGGAGAGTTATGAGACACTTAGTCTCTTAAGATGGCCTTTTAGTTGGAAAAGTCAATCGGAAGTTGCCTTGTGTGAAAACGATCTCGGAATTTGGTTTTTATGGTTCGAATAGCTTCGTGAGGTGATTTGGGACTTAGGAGCGTGATCAGAATGTATTTTGGAGGTCCGTGGTAGATTTAGGCTTGAATTGGCGAAATTGGAATTTTGGCGTTTTCTGGTTGGTAGTGAAAATTTTGATATCGGGGTCGGAATGGAATTCCGAAAATTGGAGTAGGTCCGTTGTGTCATTTCTGACGTGTGTGCAAAATTTCAGGTCATTCGGACGAGATTCGGAAGTTTTGGAAACCTTAGGCTTGAATCCGAGGGCGTTATGATAATTTGATGTTGTCTTAAGTGTTTCGAAAATTGGTATAAATTTTAATAGTGGTATATGACTTGTTCGTACTTTTGGTTGAGGTCCCGGGGGCCTCGGGGTGATTTCGGATGGTTATCGGGAAGTTGGAAGTTCGAATTTGCAGCTGAAGCTGCTGAGTTCCTATCATAACCGCACCTGCGAATTGGGGACCGCAGGTGCGAGATCGCAGAAGCATTAGAGCAGCCGCAGATGCGGCCATGAGCTAGAAGACCAGAAGTCACAGGTGCGGAAGGTTGAACACACATGTGAGACCGCAGGTGCGGTAAGCGAGGCGCAGGTGCGGTCCCAGGACTTTAAGTGGAAACCGCATATGCGGTTGGTTAGACCGCAGAAGCGGTAAAGGGCCGCAGGTGTGGAATCCCTGGGCCACGAAGTATATAAGTTCCCCTTCGCGAAATTTGGGTTGTTTTCCACCATTTTTATCCGGGATTGAAGCTTATTGGGAGATTTTGAAGAGTGAATTCAAGGGAACTTCGTGGAGGTAAGGTTCATGGAACTAAAACTCGTTCCATGGTCATATTTTACTAATTAGACATGGAATTTATGGAAGTTAGTGGTTAAAATTGGGGGTTTAGGGTTTGAAATTGGAGACCTTGATTTAGAGATTTGAGGGGTCGTTTGTGGTCGGATTTTGATGTTCTTGGTATGTATGGACTCGTGGGAGGATAAGGATTCTATTGATGTGATTTTTATCGAATTTCGAGACGTGGGCCCGGAGGTCGGGTTGGACCAATTTCGGGATTCTTGATGTAATTTGATTGTTTTCGCATGGCATCGTTCCCTTAGCATATATTGACGTTATGATTCTGATTTTGAATAAATTCGACGCGTGTTGAGGCCGAGTCGGGAGGCAAAGGCATCGAGGAGTATTATTTGTCGCGCCCCCTTTTTCCTTTCCTCGCGAAGGGAATCGGGTTTATGACATTTTTGGTTGGGACAACTCTTTCCTTTTGGGAAAGGGGGTTTGCATTTTTTGAAGAGTCGCCACCTAACGATTTTAAGGTGCGTTAGGGCACCTATATAGTTCATTTCTAACTATGTTTGATAACTAGAGATAGGGTAAGGGCTTGAAATTATCCTAAGGGGAAGGTGTTAGGCACCCCTCAGGATCCACTAGTGTGGTTCCCGGCCAGACGGTTTTTGTGAATTTGTACAATTAGCAAGTAAGCAAGTATGGCTCAAAGAGTAGGGGATTTAAGTTAAACATACAAATGTTTGAAGGACAACGAGATTTTTGAAAGGATTACAATCTAAGCATGTTCATGAATGTAAAGAGGGGTGTCCTAGGTTTATTTGTAATATGGATCACATCAGTACAATGCCCGGTAATCATTCCTTAGAAAAGGGACTACGCATGGCATTAGCGCACCGATCATCATATCCATATCTACCCTTTCCCGCCACGTGAAGGTAATTAAAGCGAAGGTGGGTCTCGACCCCTATCGCATGCTGTTACCCATCCCTTCCTATCAGTCCCGGAGGAATTTAGGACTCCTATCCTATAAGAAGGAGGTTCTAGGCAGACCCTCAGGTTTAAAGGCAAAATACTAAGGCGACATACAATAACAAGTAGGACTTCAATTAAGGGGAGCATGAAAGACAAACGGAAGGCTCAAATATACCTCCATATGTAATACACATAGGCAGCATGACGCATACACAATTAAAGTCTGAACTTAAGTCCTATGCATGGTATCTAAGTGATAACAGCAGAACTAGATTTATCACATGACTCAGAAAAGAAGTCTGAATCAGGCTTGCCTACTGATTTTAATAGTTGATAATTAGACACTAATCACAAAGATGATTTTGGTTTTATTTAAAGTTGATTACCTAAGGCTTGCCTAGGCGTAAAATAATATGCAGCAGTTATTCAGAATTATTAAAACAGTGGAAATTATTTTACTCTAAGAGCATGCTGTTCTAGTCGATACGAATGCAGAGATTATTACCAGTTATTTTAAACAGGATAATCAAGTGTGAAACTGTTTTACCTCTTTTATAAACAGCTGTTTACACTAAGTTTGAATGCAAGTGTGGATAAGATCCTAAAACATGGTATCTAAGATGCACATGCAAATGGCAGGATTGTAAAAAAAAAAAAAAACAGAATCCCTAAGGCATGATTTCTAAATGCGCAAAAGAGTTGCAGAATTATTGAAATGTGACTTCTGAAAGTACGAGAGTAACAGCTTTTATACTAATGTTGTTATTGTCCTAGGAGCAGGATCTCTAAGTAATAGACATAAAACATGGATTAGTGATGGATGAGATGCTGAAGCAAGAAAACATGGGTCCTAAGAGCATGATTTCTAATGCATGTATGAACCCTAAACATGGTTTCTATTGCAAAATTAGGAATATAACCCTAATAACATGTTTTCTACCCTTAACAACTATAGCATGCATATTTACCCCATTCCTTTTCACTAGCCACCCCAATACTTATTTACAACAGGTTATTACAGACCAACATTGAAATGAATTACATAAGTAGCAATAAAAATAAGAAGTTACACTATAGGAAGCCTGATTAGGACTTCCTCCCTAATTTACGTAATAAATCACTTCAAGTGCCAAGATTGTTCATTACTTTCCCTCATATCTAGGTGTGTCAGAGTTCCCTAAGGACCTCAAGGGATCCCGGGCAGGCTCACACCCAGATTTCATAGCCAAGACAGAGTAAGTGCAGTGTGGAAAGGCCAGCTTTCATGTGTCCAAGTTAAGAGGGAGCTCAAGGATCCCAAGGCAAGGCTCACACAAAAGGGGCTGAACCTAGTATTCTAAGAGTATAGTGAAGGTGCAGAACACATGTTTGAAAGGAGTTTATTTAAAAATTGGACTGACAAGTCCATTTTGAAAGCAATCAGTGACAGAGATGATTGAAAGCAGTTGCAGTATTAAACAAAACTCAAACACCTTAAGGTGGGATCACACACAGAATCAGTAATCACACAGGGGGGGTCAAGGGATTTGGGGATACACAGATATTTGGCTGTAAACACATAACCCCAGCAAGGGTCCTAGGACTGGTTTGGACATGCCCAACAACAGCTGATACTGGCATAATCACAGACCAGTCAGAAAGAACATAAACACATGGAAGGGACAGGGATTTGGGATTCATAAGATGGTAAGTACACAGTAAGTGATTGACAAGGCATGCTTTGAAACACACATAAGGAAATTCATTAATCTAAGGGGAAAGGGAGACATAGTAGCATGATAGAAATGACACTCAACTATAGGTTTCACAACAGAACCACAAGTAGAAGTAGTCCAGCGATGAGAGAAACTTAAACAATAAGAGAAGCATGTTGTTGTTGAGGCTTTTAAAATTAAACTAGGACATACCAGTTAAGGAAGCAAAGTGCAGAAAAGTAAAGCAAGCAGAATTCCACAGTCTAGCCTTGGCTTTCAGCCGGCTAGACAAGCAGTAACACAAGTAGTAGGGAAATAAGAGAGAGTTTGAGTGTGTATGTGTGTGTTCTGAACTAATTGTTCGTGTCTTTAAAGAAGAGAGGGTAGAGTATTTATAGCTTTGAAAACAGGCAGGAATATAAGGTAACAAGTACCGACTTAGCATAATTATAGAAATAATACAAATTAGAATCAATTAAAGACCCGGGCTCCCTTTAATTAGGGAGTCATAGTTCAAACGGGTACCAGTTGTATCAAATAAGGAAAAAAATTGTTTGTAAGAGTGATTTTACCATAATAGGAATAGTAAAAGCATGTAGCATGTAATAGGGTCTAAGTACAGAATAGTTTCAACATAAGGAAAGTACACATTAATTAACAGCAAATAAACAAGGCAGAGTATAATTTGATTCTGAAAATTAGTTCAAAGAATCACGGATGAGATTGAGAATCACAGGGAATCAGTACTAACCAAGGAAAGGATCTCAAAAGTAAGGAAGCAATTTTGAAAAATCAGTATAGAACTACAAGGAAAATACACAGAATCAAAGGTGTAGGTTTAAGGAGATTACACAGAATCAACATAAATTATGTGAACGATCAATAAAACAAATGGTCGGACCTATAAATAACACAGGTTTGGACAAAATCAAAGAGACCTTAAGAACAAACGAAAACAAGAAGCACAAGAGCATATAGAACACACATAAAGCCCAGAATGTTCATGGTAGTCATGCAAACACACTACAAACAAATTCAAACTTCGAATCGAACCCAGAAGTATTAGGGTCTCTTGACAAAAATGAGTCGAGCCAAAATGAAAGGCTCGGGTAATGTTTAAACATGCTAAAAATCACAGTAATCAGAAAGAAATCGTTTTTTTGCAAAAAGGTTTTGAAACCCTAGTTTGGAAAATGAAGAAACTGTTTAAAATTGGTGGAACATTTTAAAGAAGACAAGTGACAACCTTAAGAAACCCACAGATCTATCACAGATCTAAAAGGATCGGAAGATTTATAACTAGGTTTTTTCAGAAAATGAAAGAGACGAAGAAAAGATTGGTTAAAACCCATGGATACACCTAGATCGAAGACAGATCTAAAGAACAGTAAGAAATCTCAAGGGCTAGGGTTTCAGAGAACCCAAAGAGGATGAGAGAACATTAGATCGTTACCGATTTTAGCCGGAAAAGCCATGGATCTGACTCGAACAACCATGGATGGCCGGAAAAAGACCATGGATAGAAGTTGAGCAAGGTCTGGACTAGATCTCTTCGAGATCTTTCCACGAAATCACAAAATCGGGCCACCAGAGGACGTAAGAGACAAGTACACGTCTCGAACAGCCATGGGAATCCATGGATTGAGAGAGGATCGAAGGGGATTAGCGTTAGTTTGGGTGGCGGCGGCTAGGGTTTGAGTTAGGTTTCAGAGAGAATTGGAGAGGAAAGGGGATTCAAGGGCGGTGGATTGGTAGGAAACAAATTAGGTTAGGGGGTCGTTTGGGGTTAAAAATGGTAAGAGGCAATGTGGACCGTTGATCTCCCAAATCAACGGTCGAGATTAGAGAGAGTAGGTGGGGATCCGAGTTTGGGCTTGGGTCTGGTGGGTTTTCAATTGGGTTGGGGTCCGGTTTAAATTAAAATTGGGCTGGGGAATTGGGGTTTGATTTAGGCTATAATTGAAATACAAATGGGCTGTTATTTAAATAGCCAATTTTCCCCTTTTAATTTATAAAAAAAAAGTAAATAGTTTCTGAAAAAGTAAATTAAAGGTCTAAAATGATTTATAATACATAATTAACAATTAAAAAATACAGGATCCAATTTTATGCGTATAAAACATAATTAAACCTTAAAATGGCTAATATTGCAATTATGTGCAATTTAGCTTCAAAAATACTAAATATAATTATAAAAATATGTAAAAATTACTTTAGCCATACTTTGGCATAAATATAAAAATCCAATAGATGAATTATCAAAAAAAATAATAATTTTGAAAATAATTATTGGGGATTTTATGGGTAAAAAGGGAGAAAATAAATCAATTTAAACCTTTAAAATTATGGGAAAAATAATAAAACAGTTGGACATGCTTATGTATGCATATATGTGCTATTTTGAAGTTATTTTGCATATTGAAAATATATAGGGAAAAATTGGCTATCAACAACTGCTCCTCTTTACCCGGGAAGAATGGAAGAGTTTCCGGGTAAAGAAATGATGACCAATTTTGACCGAGCGAAACGGTTTGAAGAGGTTAGGCCGCACCCCGACTTCTGAGCTACCTACATATCCCTGGTTTTACAGGAATCAGGCTGTATGTAGTTCAGGATCCACCAGTGGAGTATACCGATGGGGCGATTTCAAGAACGGACGCAACATCTAGGGTTGTGTGAGTGGACGGTTTACGGGAATGGTTAGGTTTGATATGGCTGCGGGAAATGGAGCGGGATCGCTCCTGCCGGGATGGTCGTTGCTTGCCGGTTTACCTGCAAATAAGCAATACAAGCATATATTGTACGTAAATTTAAACATGATGCGAATTCCCGTTGGACGATGAATGTTGTCTTTGGACGATGAGGATCATGTCCTTAGACCATGATATCCTGGGCCATGGGTTGTATGATAAGGGATTGGCCATGAAATGATGTTCTCGGGCTATGAGGATGGTGCCTTCGAACCATGACGCCTTTTAATAATGATATGAAAAAGATTAAAAGAGATCCTCAAGCCATGACATGGTGTTCTCGGGCTATGAAGATGGTGCCTCCGAACGATGACGCCTTTGGATGAGTTGGCGATATTTCAGCCCATGAAGGATGCAGTATGTGGCGATCTTTCAGCCTATGAAATGCAGTATGGGGCGATCTTTCAGCCATGCAAATGTAGTATGTGGCGATCTTTCAGCCATGCAGATGCAGTATGTGGCGATCTTTCAGCCATGCAGTATGTAGTATGTGGCAATCTTTCAGCCATGCAGATGCAGTATGTGGCGATCTTTCAGCCATGCAGTATGTGGCGATCTTTCAGCCATGCAGTATGTAGATGGAGACAGAGTTTAGTCTTGGAAGGAAGAATGGTAACCTTATGCAATGCGAATGCAGATGGAGACAGCGTTTAGTCTCGGAAGGCAGAATGGTAGCCTTATGCAAATCGGAAGGCAAAATGGTAGCCTTATGCAATGCAAATGCAGATGGAGGTAGAGCTTAACCTCGGAATGCAGAATGGTAGCCTTATGCAATGCAGATGTGGATGGAGGTTGCGTTTAACCTCGAAGGCAGAATGGTAGCCTTATGCAAATTGGAAGGCAGAATGGTAGCCTTACGCAATGCAGATGCAGATGGCGGTAGAGCTTAACCTCGAAAGGCAGAATAGTAGCCTCATGCAAGAAATAAAATAACAAATGACAGTGGAGTTTTCTTAGCTGAGAGCAGATTGCAGCGTTGTGATTACTGGGAGCATTGTGACTACGGAGCATTACTGGTGTGTCCTGATAGCAAATGTTGGCAAGTGCGACGGTTTGGAGAGTCGTATTCTTGAACATGTTTATTCCATGGGTGTACAGTATGTTTAATGATTTCGCAGTTCTAGTGCCTGCCAAAGAAAAATCGCGAGTTTTGTAAGGGGGAAGGTTAGTTCGTATCCCCGCTGGCTTTCGCTTGACGCATTTAGCTTCGATCCGGTGATACCGTCTGTATCATTGGGGTAGCGTTGCTAAACAAAGCAGTTTCAATATGGCCTAAACAAAAATAGCTTTTAGATGAACCGACGACTGTGACGTAGTTCAGGACATTGCAACCTCTCCTGCTACGGAATTTTGAGGGTCCTCCTCAAAATTCTGCCCCAGTTTGATGGCTCGACGCTTCTGACTGTTGCTCGTGCTGCGATCGGCTGAAATTACTTCGGACTTTTGAGGGTCCTCCTCAAAATTCTGCCCCAGTTTCCAATTGCGGGGGGAAATGAAAATTTTAATGAATTGTGACCGAACCCATAAGGCTGCCTACGTATCCCCTCTTAAACGGGAATCAGGTCAGGCATAGTTCAACTTACATCATATAAGGAAAGCATAAAGTTTACACATAGTAATGCTCGACTGCATCTGAATTGATTGGCTTTGGCCAGACTTCTCCGTCCATTTCTGCAAGTAGAGGGCTCCTCCCGTCAAAACCCGGTGAACCGTGTATGGGCCCTGCCAGTTAGGAGAGAATTTCCCTTTGGCTTCATCTTGACGCGGGGAAAATTTTCTTTAACACCAGCTGCCCCGATGTGAACTGTCTTGGCTTGACTTTTTTGTTGAAGGCTTTGGCCATTTTGTTCTGATAGAGTTGACCATGGTAGACTGTATTCATTCTCTTTCCGTCTATAAGGGCTAATTGCTCGTAACGACTTTTTACCCACTCTGCATCGTTGAGCTCAGCATCTTGTATGATCCTTAGGGAAGGAATTTCTACCTCAGCGGGAACGACAACCTCTGTACTGTAAATCAGCATATAGGGGGTTGCCCCGGTTGATGTGCGGACTGTGGTGCGATATCCCAGTAAAGCAAATGATAACTTCTCGTGCCACTGTTTATGTTTCTCTTCATTTTCCTTAGTATCTTCTTGATATTCTTGTTGGCGGCTTATACAGCTCCGTTCATCTGAGGTCTGTAGGCTGTGGAATTCTTGTGTTTGATCTTGAAAGTTTCGCACATAGCTTTCATCAAATCGCTATTGAGATTGGAGCCATTATCAGTAATGATCGACTCTGGAATTCCGAATCGCAAACAATTCGGCCGCGGACAAAGTCTGCCATGACTTTCTTAGTCACTGCTTTGTAAGATGCTGCTTTGACCCATTTGGTGAAATAGTCGATGGCTACTAGGATAAACATGTGCCCGTTGGAAGCGGCAGGCTCGATTGGTCCGATAACATCCATCCCCCAGGCGGCGAATGGCTACGGTGAGCTTGTTGTGTTGAGCTCGCTTGGAGGTACCTTTATCATGTCTGCATGTATCTAACAGCGGTGGCATTTCTGGACATACTGGATGCAGTCTGTTTCCATAGTCATCCAAAAGTAACCAGCTCGGAGTATCTTCTTTGCTAAGACAAAACCGTTCATATGTGGACCACAGGTCCCAGCATGAATTTCCTCTAGTAGCCTGGATGCTTCTTTTGCGTCGACACGTCTCAATAATCCTAAATCGGGTGTCCTCCTATACAGGATTCTTCCACTGTGAAAGAAGTTGTTGGACAATCTCCTAAGTGTGCGTTTCTGAGTAGGATTTGCAAGCTCTAGGTATTCTCCTTTTGCCAAATATTCCTTGATATCATGAAACCAAGGTTTTCCGTTTGCTTCCTATTCAACATGGGCACGGTAAGCTGACTGATTATGGATTTTTACTAGAATGGGATCAATGAAATTCTTGTCGGGATGCTGTATCATAGATGATAGGGTAGCCAATGCATCGGCGAACTCATTCTGGATTCTGGGGACATGCTGGAATTCCGTCTTTACGAACCTCTTTCTCAACTCCTGTACGTGATGCAGATACGGGAGTATCTTGGAGTTCTTGGTTGCCTATTCTTCTCGTACCTGATGTATAAGTAAGTCTGAATCTCCAATCACTAGCAGCTCTTGAACGTTCATGTCAATGGCCATTTTGAGCCCTAAGATGCAAGCTTCATACTCGACCATATTGTTGGTGCAGGGGAACCTGAGTTTGGCGGACATTGGATAATGCTGACCAGTTTCTGATATCAAGACTGCTCCTATGCCAACTCCTTTGAAGTTTGCTGCTCCATCGAAGAACATTCTCCAACCGTCATAG
>NW_017671415.1:4762-68185 GCF_001879085.1 Nicotiana attenuata | reverse complement strand
GGTTCTGCGATGTCTTCTCCAATGAATGATACCTCTTCGTCAGGAAAATACATTTTCAGGGGTTCGTATCCTCTATCCACGGATTTTCAGCGAGGTGGTATGCCAGTGCCTATCCCTTGACCGCTTTCTGAGTACGTAAACAATGTCTAATTTACTCAACACGATTTGCCACTTGGCTAGATTGCCAGTGGGCATGGGCTTCTGAAAGATGTACTTCAAGGGATCCATCCTTGATATGAGGTATGTTGTGTAGCATAGAAGTAATGCCTCAGCTTCTGAGCTACCCAAGTCAAAGCACAACAGGTGATTTCCAATAGAGAATACCGGGCTCGTACGGGGTGAACTTCTTACTGAGATAATAAATGGCTTGCTCCTTCCTTCCTGTTTCATCGTGCTACCCCAGAACGCAGCCGAAAGCTCCATCTAACATTGCGAGTAGAGTAATAAGGGTCTACCTGGCTCGGGCGGGACTAAGACTGGTGGTTGACAGGTACTCCTTGATTTTGTCGAAGGCCTTTTGGCAGTCATCGATCCACTTGGTGGCGGCGTCCTTCTTTAACATCTTGAAGATCGGCTCACAGATAACTGTAGACTGTGCTATGAACCGGCTGATGTAGTTAAGCCTTCCCAAGAAACTCATCACATCTTTCTTGTTCCTTGGTGGTGGTAGTTCTTGAATGGCCTTGACCTTTGATGGATTCAGTTCTATTCCTCGGCGGCTCATAATAAATCCAAGCAATTTCCCAGGAGGAACCCAAATGCACACTTCGCGGGTTTAGTTTCAGGTTGTATCTCCGCAGTCTATTGAAGAACTTCCTCAGATCTTTTATGTGGTCAGTGGCCTCCTGGATTTGATAATAACATCATCCACATATACCTCTATCTCCTTATGTATCATATCATGAAAGATGGTAGTCATGGCCCTCATGTAGGTGGCCCCTGCGTTCTTCAGCGGAATGCATCATCTTGTAACAATACATTCGCCACAGCGTAATGAAAGCCATTTTCTCAGCATCTTCCTCATCCATCCAGATCTGATGATAACCAGCGAAGCAATCTATGAATGGCTTAGCTCATGCTTGGCGCAATTGTCAATCAGGATGTGTATATTTTGGCAAAGGAAGTCGTCTTTCGGACTGGCCCGATTGAGATCCCGGTAGTCGACACAAATTCTGACCTTCCCGTCCTTTCTTTGGCACTGGTACAATGTTGGCTAAACCATGTTGGTACTCAACCACCCTGAGAACCTTGGCTTTGATTTGCTTAGTGACTTCTTCCTTGATTTTCAAACTCATATCGGCTTGAGCTTTCTGAGCTTTTGCTTTACCGGTGGACATATTAGATCGGTTGGCAGTTTGTGGGCCACAATAGACGTACTTAGACCAGTCATGTCATCATACGACCAGGCGAATATGTCCTCATACTCCTTTGAAATTCTGTGTATTCTTTCTTTTCTGATGGCGATAGGTGAATGCTGATTCATGTTTCCTTGGCGTTTTCTGCATCTCCCAGGTTGACAATATCGGTCTCATCCAGGTGGACTTAGGTCTATTCTCAATTTCTCAACTTCTTTGACAATCTCGTCATGTCATCTTCCTCTGAATCAATGTCCGTTTGTTGCGTTGTTGTCTCATTACATGTCACAGTTATTGGTTCATCAAGATAAGTAATAGTAATGCCGAGGCTCGTCGGGCTTTGGTTGTCCTGATGCTCCAATTCTCGAGATGTGCCCCTCTGCTCACAGCCCGTATGGAAGGGCCTTTCCCCCTATCCTCCTCGAGAATAACACAACAATCCATATCACTATCCTCTAGAAACAAGTTCTTCATTGCTGCAAGTGCTTCTTCTTCATCCGACCCATACATTATGTCGGCCTGTTGGAAGGTCTGCTTCAGATGCGGTTATGGCTGCTCTAGTGGGTAGTAAGGACCACGCCATTGGTGGCGACCAGTTATTGAATTCTTCCCAGGTGTATTTATATCCAAACCGAAGGTAGTGCCATATTTCTTGAGTTTTATGGGTTTAGAGATCCCTTGGAGGGTTCTTGCGAGTCCTTTGCCAGGTTCGTACCCACTCCAACTCAGTATACTCTCGATTTTGTTATCCACCATATGTCTTTGTCGACAGCATTGACCCGCTCAATGTGGTGGTAAGTTTCTCCACCCAGCTTCCTTCTTCCCTGATCGCCGGAATGGTCTGGGGACTGTAATATAGGGTTGCTACTGTTGCCGTGAATGATCACTTCCTGGTGATTCCATTCGAATTTTACTGCCTGATGCAGCGTTGATGCTAGCCCCAGCAGCATGAATCCATGGTCATCCCAGCAGCAAGTTGTAAGACGCTGGTACATCTATTACCTGGAAATCAACCTCGAACCAGGTTGGTCCCATCTGTAAGCATAGAATAATCTCACCAATGATGGACCTCTGAGAACCATCAAAGGCTTTCACATTGATTGCTCCATCCTTTATCTCATGCAGCCCTTTACCCACTTCTTGAGTGTTACAGCGGCAAATGTTAAGACTGGAACCTCCATCGATCAGGATTCTAGTGATGAAATAATCTTCGCATTGCACGGTGATGTGCAGTGCTTTGTTGTGACCTAGCCCTTCAGGTGGCAGCTCATCCTCATAAAAAGTGATCTTATGGATTTCCAGCACTTGTCCTACCATATTAGCCATTTCCCCACCAGTGATGTTACTTGGTACGTACGCTTCACTCAGCACCTTTAACAGAGCATTCTTGTGTGTCTTGGAATTTTTCAGCAAAGAGAGGATGGATATTTGTGCTGGCGTCTTGTTTAACTGGTCGATGACCGAATATCCTTGGCCTGTATTTTCCTCCAAAGATCGGCCTGACCTGTCTCAATGAGGGGTGGCCGATTGGAGGCCTGCTTGCTTGATTCAGCCAGATATTCAGGGGTATAGACTCTACCAATTCTTGTCATACCCTGTGTTGCGACATTTCTTCAATCCTAACCTTGCCTTTCCTTCTTGCCTCGGCTGTATAGTCCTAGGGTACAACATTTTGTATAGAATGATGGTGTTGGTAGACATCGCCACTGGGATCGGCACGACTATTCTCACTTCGAATGGAACATGTGCCTTGGTGGCAAGACTGCACCTCAAATGGTGCAGGTGTATTCGCCGGAGACGCGAATTCAACCTCAGTTGGTGCTGGTGTCTTTGCGGGTGGCGCTGCCTCAAACTCAAGAGGTATAGACATATTCACCTCAGCGTCTTCAGACGGTTGGATCTGGACTTTGATTGGATTGAGGGTAATTGCTGGTTTCTTTGGTCATCACCTTCTGCGATCAACCCGATGAATCCCTCGGGGTCCTAGTCATCTTTCTACTTCAATCATGTGGGTCCACCCTTATGGTCTGGCAGAGGTTGTTGCGGACGTTTGGAGCGGGTTCTTTTGCCACAATGATTTTGTTGTCAATCAAAGATGTTATTTTGTCTTTCAAGGAGCGCGCATTCATCGATGGTGTGCCCTTTCATGCGGAGTGGTATGCACAGGACTTGTTTGGATTAACCCACTGAGAAAGAATTCTCAAAGGTTTGTAGCAGGGACGGGGGTACATAACAGCAGCTTTGAGCCCTCATACAGCTGATCGATGGGTTCAGCGATGGCTGTATATTGTTTTGGAGGTCTGCGATCAAAATTAGGTTGGGGTCTAGGGAAGTTTGTGCTGCAGGGGGTGATTGATAATGGGATGGTTGAGCATTGTAAGTTTGGTATACATGAGCGGGTTGTGAGTATCTGGTGAGGTAGGTTGGTATGTAGGAGGTGGAGATGACTGATAAGTTGGTGGTGGAGCTTGGTATGAGGGTGCTTGGTAATTTGGGGTTGGCTGGTATGTGAGTGGAGGTGTTGGGTAGGCTTGGTATTTGAGGGAGACTTGGTCTTTTTGTTCAACATCACGGCCCCTACGTCTTTTTTCTTGGACACACCACCAATTGTAAAGCCTTATTTATAGATTGCAAGGGCTCGAAGTTTGTAACCATACCGTTTTAATACATTCTTCATTCTTTTACCCAATTTGATAATGTTGCAGAATTGTTGGTTCTCAATCATCATCAGTCGTTCATAGTACTCCGAGTCTTGAGCCAGACAAAGAACTTGTTCATTTGCTTTTCTTCTAAGCGGGTCTGACCTTAGAGCTTCGAAAACTCCAGCGAGTAGCATACTCGCGAAATGTCTCCATAGGCTCTTCTTTAAATCTGGATATAGAACACGTCTGGTGCGTTCTCTGTATTAAACTTGAATCTGTCGATAAAGTCAGATGCCATGCCTACCCAGCTTGACCACTTCTTGGATCTTGGCTGATGTACCAAGATAATGCGTCTCCCTTCAAACTTCCTCATGAACAGCTTCATGCGGATCCTTTCATCCTTCCCTACTCCAACCAGCTTGTCGCAATATGTCCTCAGATGGACCCTTGGATCACCCGTACCATCAAATATTTCGAACTTAGGAGTTTTGTACCCTCAGGCAGTTCGACATCAGGCTGTATGCAAGAGTCCTCATAGTTCAGCTCCTCGATTCCTTTGCTTCCCTCAACGCCCTGAATTCGGCTGGTGAGTTTTTAAGTTCCTCGGCCAAGTTCCTAATAAGCAGACCTTTTCATCAGACTCAGGCGTGCATGATATATGTTGGGTGGAGTGTGGCATGGTCTCCACGTAGATAGGATTGTTGTGGTGGCCTGGTGTATGGGTGTGGAAATGGTCGTTTGCGGAGTTCTGAGGTTTCTGGATAAAGGGGTGTTCTTTGGGTAGGCAGGTGTTACATTGGTTCTTTGGTGGAGCAGCGGATGATTCTGTTGTTTGGGATATTTGAGGAGGGTGAGGGTTTGAAGTTGAGGTATTGATATCTGGGGCGCTGAGGGAAAAAACAGGTTGGCCAGATTCCGGACCTGATCGAGTTCTCCTGGAATTTCAACAGTTTCTGTTCAAGTTGTGACACATTCTCATAGGAACCCGAATACCCTGCGATCAGTGGCCTCTACTCGTTCAACTGTGTTTTCCTTCCTGACGTGTTGTTCAAAATCTTCCATCTTGCCTTTGTTCTTGCTTTTAACAGGACTAAGAGGAGGAGTGGGTGGAGGGCCTGGATCTTGTGAAATAAGATTGATTGATGCCAGAGTACACGAACTAACCTTTGGGGAGGTAAAAATAAAAAAAAACGGAAATAAAAAACAAAAGATAATCAAGTTAGTGAGGATATAAAAAAGTATTGCAATATTTAAACACATAGTCGCGGGAACGTAAAGCGTGTCCTAATTTGGGGAACCTCTTTTTGTGCCCGAGGTAGGCATAGCGACAAAAATTGATTTGGAAACTTAGAATGCTAAATCCTCATTTTATTGATAAAAAAATAGGCGAATTCCAAAACGACATTAGATAAGCAAGAAATAAAAGTCACTAATGGCCATTGGCCTTAATTACACTCATAAATGAAAAAGGTAAACTCCTATCTATTTTGATCCCAGAAGGACCTTCCCCTGACTCGGCATCCTGGCTCCGTCGAACAGCTGCCCCAATTCGCGAAAACCCAGCAACAGGTATGCTCTGGCTAGATGTCCACCTTCGGTCCCTTCAGCCTTTTGACAGTCTCCAACCCTTTTGAGAAATTTTCCCTCTAGTTCTACTATGGCCCGCTCCAAAGTATCCTAGCCTTTTGTTGCACTGATAGCCATGTCTTTCCATTTTTCGATCAGCTTCTGTTGGATTCTTGTATCTCGCGGTGTTCGCTCTCGCATTCAGGGATCTTTTTTGCGCAGCTGGTTGTATTTGACTTGCACCTCGGCCCTTTCATCTATAATTCTGTGACCTCGAACAAACCCTGGCTGGCCCAGACCCATCCCAATTGTCTTCAACCACTCGAATAGAAAGGGGGTACAAACCGGCATTGATAATCTGTCTGGCTCGATGTGTCTTTCCCCATTACGATCTTGTAGTGCCAAATGTGTTGGGCTTGGCACTTGTGGGACTATCATCATTTTGGAAAGTCAGGCTAGGAAATGGTCATCTTGTCGACCCTGGTATGACTTGCTTCCTACCTGCTTGGCCTCATAACTCGAAAATGGACGTAAGGGTATGTTCCCCTTAGACCATTCAATATCAGGAAAGGTGCGCTCTGGATCGGGCGATGAACTCCTCCGTCGGAAACCACTCGAACATCATTGAACTTGTTCTTCACGTCATGATTATCAAAGAGCTCAACCCACCTTTGGCATTCTCAGGGCTGAGCGAACATGTCGGGGATGTAATTCATTCGCTTTAGGTGGTGGAAAGTGATGTGATCATCCCAGTCCCTTCGCTGATTTCTGTCGGTATTTGCCCTTTTAGTAGATTGCTCCATGAGCCAAAGTTTGAAGTAGTATATATGCAACCTTCGAAGTGTTTGTCCATCGTTGCACTTCTCTAAGGCTCAGTATATGTCTGCAATGATCATGGGTACAATGTGAATGTCTGTCACCAATGCCCTCCATGTAGGGTCTTGTTACCATAGCCAGCCTAGTATGGATTCTCCTTTCTTTCATTGGAAACACGATCAGACCCAGGAAGGTAAAAACATGAAGACGAAACCCTGCGATGATGTGACCCAAGTACAGTGATGGGAAAACTCGTCATGGTAGGTACGGTATGATTTGCTGTGACCGTATCTTCGTAAAAGTTGTCAAAAGGGATGTATGATTCCTTCAAAGCATACCAACTCTGCGTTCTTCTTCAAACCCATCATTTAAGGAACCTTGCCTTTGCCTTCTTGAGCACTAGCAAACCCGGGGTCCACAACGTAGACGGCAATCCTCCTTTCTCCTCTAGACAAAGTGCCATTTCGATTTCCCAAAGCGGAACACGGCCCTTCACAATCCAAAAACAAGGTAGCAACCTCTATTATCTTGTTGTTTGGCTGGATTCCAGGAGGGATGTTAGATTACCCAGATATTTTCTGATGATGGTTTGTCACTAGAATGTAAGAGCTTCCCACTAACTTAGCAACTTGGTGGATGTTAGTGGCCATGCCGAATTTGGGACTTCATCCTCATCTTTCTGCAAGGCAAACAATTAGGCCTTACCCCCACCAGTCTCGACTATTTAAACTCAACAATAGCATGAAGAATTTTAGTTCTCCAAGTTAATGCATAGAACGTGATGATGTCGTTTGGGTTTAGAAACCCGGTGGACTTTGGACGAGGCTATCTAGAGGATCATAGTGGACAACATAATCGACCCGGCTAGGTTTGACCATGATGCATGCATAATTTTAAACAGAGTAAGGTTTCTATAGGGTTTTATACTGGTACCCGTTGAGCGGACAACTCAAGGGGCAATGGCACGGAACTGTCGACTGCACCGCTGATCGACTAGTTTATCGCAAATAAGCCTTTCCGAATTTAGGGGTAATGACATAGGAAGAGCGACAACCACTCATCAAGTGTTGCTATAGTATTTTTTGCACGAGTGAGTATGATGTTGAGCATTGATTATGCAAAAATTAAAAGCATGTTGACATTATTTGCACGTTAAGAAAGCGATAAGTTACAGCAGTTTTATAATTTAAAGCAGCAGTAAAGGAAGGAAACAAGAAAGATACGTAGTTTTTGCTTTTGAAAAAGAAATTAAACTCTTAAAGGAATTAAACAAAATAATTGCACATAGAAGGGAAACAAATTCACAAAAACGGTTTGAAATTTAAAAGCCTAAGAGTCCTAGCAGGATCGCCATGCTGTCGCGCCCCTTTTTCCTTTCTCGCGGAGGGAATCGGGTTTATGACATTTTTGTTGGGACAATTCTTTCCTTTCGGGAAAGGGGTTGCATTTTTGAAGAGTCGCCACCAAACGATTTTAAGGTGCGTTAGGGCACCTATATAGTTCATTTCTAACTAATGTTTGATAACGGAGATAGGGTGAGGGCTTGAAATTATCCTAAGGGGAAGGTGTTAGGCACCCTCTCAGGATCCACTAGTGTGGTTCCGGCCAGACAGTTTTTGTGAATTTGTACAATTAGCAATAAGCAAGTATGGCTCAAATAGTAGGGATTTAAGTTAAAACACATAAAATGTTTGAAGGACAACGAGATTTTTGAAAAGGATTACAATCTAAGCATGTTCGTGAATGTAAATGTGGGGTGTCTTAGGTTTTTTTGTTAATATGGATCACATCAGTACAATGCCCGGTAACCACTCCCTTAAAAAAGGGGCTACGCGTGGCATTAGCGCACCGGTCATCATATCCATATCTACCCTTTCCGCCCTCGTGAAGGTAATTAAAGCGAAGGTGGGTCTCAATCCTATCGCATGTTGTTACCCGTCCCTTCCTATCAGTCCCGGAGAATTTAGGACTCCTATCCTATAAGAAGAGGTTCTAGGCAGACCCTCAGGTTTAAAGGCAAAATACTAAGGCGACATACAATAACAAGTAGGACTTCGATTAAGGGAGCATGGAAGACAAACGAAAGGCTCAAATATATCTCCAAAGGTAATACACATAGGCAGCATGATGCATACAACAATTAAAGTCTGAACTTAATCTATGCATGGTATCTAAGTGATAACAGCAGAACCAGATTTATCACGTGACTCAGAAAAGAAGTCCGAATCAGGCTGCCTACTGATTTTAACAGTTGATAATTAGACACTAATCACAGAGATGATTCTGGTTTATTTAAAGTTGATTACCTAAGGCTTGCCTAGGCGTAAAATAATATGCAGCAGTTATTCAGAATTATTAAAACAGTGGAAATTATGTTACTCTAAGAGCATGCTGTTCTAGTTGATACGAATGCAGAGATTATTACCAGTTATTTTAAAACAGGATAATCAAGTGTGAAGCTGTTTTTACTTCTTTTATAACCAGCTGTTTACACTAAGTTTGAATGCAAGTGTGGATAAGATTCTACAACATGGTATCTCTAAGATGCACATGCAAATGGCGGATTGTAAAAAAAACAGAATCCCTAAGGCATGATTTCTAAATGCGCACAAGAGTTGCAGAATTATTAAATGTGACTTCTGAAAATACGAGAGTAACAACTTTTATGCCAATGTTGTTATTGTCCTTAGGAGAGGAATTTCTAAGTATAGATATAAAACATGGATTAGTGATGGATGAGATGCTGAAGCAAGAAAACATGGGTCCTAAGAGCATGATTTCTAATTGCATGTATGAACCCTAAACATGGTTTCTATTGCACAATTAGGAATATAACCCTAACAAACATGTTTTCTACCCTCAACAACTATAGCATGCATATTTACCCCATCCCTTTTCACTAGCCACCCATTACTTGTTTACAACAGGTTATCACAGACCAATATTGAAATGAATTACATAAGAAGCAATGAAAATAAGAAAGTTACACTATAGGAAGCCTGATTAGGACTTCCTCCCTGGTTACGTAATAAATCACTTCAAGTGCCAAGATTGTTCATAGCTTTCCCTCATATCTAGGTGTGCAGATTCCCTAAGGACCTCAAGGGATCCCGGCCAGTGCTCACACCCAGATTTCATAGCCAAGACAGAGTAAGTGCAGTGTGGAAAGGCCAACTTTCATGTGTCCAAGTTCAGAAGGAGCTCAAGGATCCTAAGGAAGGCTCACACAAAAAGGGCTGAACCTAGTATTCTAAGAGTATAGTGAAGGTGCAGAACACATGTTTGAAAGGAGTTTATTTAAAAAATGGACTGACAAGTCCATTTTGAAAGCAATCAGTGACAGAGATGATTGAAAGCAGTTGCAGTATTAAACAAACTCAAACAACTTAAGGTGGGATCACACACAGAATCCAGTAATCACACAGGGGGGTCAAGGGATTTCGGGATACACAGACATTTGGCTGTAAACACATAACCCAAGCAAGGGTCTTAGGACTATTTGGACATGCCAGCAATAGCTGATAACTGGCATAATCACAGACCGGTCAGAAAGAAGATAAACACATGGAGGGGATAGGGATTTGGGATTCATAAGATCGTAAGTACACAGTAAGTGATTGACAAGGCATGCTTTGAAACACACATAAGGAATGCATTAATCTAAGGGGAAAGGAGACATAGTAGCATGCTAGTAATGACATTCAACTACAGGTTTCTCAACAGAACCACAAGTGGAAGTAGACCAGCAATGAGAGAAACTGAAACAATAAGAGAAGCATGTTGTTGTTAAGGCTTTTAAAATTAAACTAGGACATACCAGTTAAGGAAGCAAGTGCAAAAAAGTAAAGCAAGTAGAATTCCACAGTCTAGCCTTGGCTTCTGCCGGCTAGACAAACAGTAGCACAAGTAGTAGGAAAAAGAAGAGAAGTTTGAGTGTGTATGTGTTGTTCTGAACTAATTGTTCGTGTCTTTAAAGAAAAGAGGTAGAGTATTTATAGCTTTGAAAACAGGTAGGAAAATAAGGTAACAAGTACTGACTTAGCATAATTATAGAAATAATACAAATTAGAATCAATTAAAGACCCGGACTCCCTTGAATTAGGGAGTCATAGTTCAAACGGGTACAAGTTGTATCAAATAAGGAAAAAAATTGTTTGTAAGACTAATTTTACCATAATAGAATAGTAAAAACATGTAGCAATGTAATAGGGTCTAAGTACAGAATAGTTTCAACATAAGGAAAGTACACATTAATTAACAGCACATAAACAAAGGCAGAGTATAATTGATTTTCTGAAAATTAGTTCAAAGAGTCACGGATGAGATTGAGAATCACAAGAATCAGTATAACCAAGGAAAGGATCACAAAAGTAAGAAGCAATTTTGAAAAATCAGTAAAGAACTACAAGGAAAATACACACAATCAAAGGTGTAGGTTTTAAGGAGAATACACAGAATCAACATAAATTATGTGAACGATCATAAAAACAAATGGTCGGACCTATAAAATAACACGGGTTTGGAAAAAATCAAAGAGACCTTAAGAACAAATGGAAAACAAGAAGCACAAGAGCATATAGAACACACATAAAGCCAGAATGTTATGGTAGTCATGCAAACACACTACAAACAAATTCAAACATCGAATCGAACCCAGAAGTATTAGGGTCTCTTGACCAAAAATGAGTCGAAGCCAAAACGAAAAGACTCAGGTAATGTTTAAACATGCTAAAAAATCACAGTAATCAGAAAGAAATCATTTTTTTGCAAAAGGTTTTGAAACCCTAGTTTGGAAAATGAAGAAACTGTTTAAAATCGGTGGAAACATTTTGAAGAAGACAAAGTGACAACCTTAAGAAACCCACAGATCTATCAAGATCTAAAAAGACCGGATAAGATTTATAACTAGTTTTTTCAGAAAATGAAAGAGACGAAGAAAAGATTGGTTTAAAACCCAATGGATAACACCTAGATCGAAGAAGATCTAAAGAACAGTAAGAAATCGCAAGGCTAGGTTTCAGAGAACCCAAAAAGGATGAGAGGAACATTAGATCGTTACCGGTTTAGCCGGAAAAGCCAATGGATCTGACTCGAACTGCCATGGATGGCCAGAAAAAGAGCATGGATAAAGTTGAGCAAGGTCTGGACTAGATCTCTTCAAGATTTTCCACGAAATCACAAAAGCGGGCCACCAGAGGACGTAGGAGAGATCTCAAGATAGGGTTTAGGTTATTGGTGGCGGGATAGGGTTTTGAGTTTGTTCAGAGAGAATTGAAGGAAAGGGGATTAAGCGCGGCGGATTGGTAGAGAAATGAATTAGGTTATTGGGTCGTTTGGGGTTAAAAATGGTAAAGACAATAAGGACCGTTGATATCTCCCAGATCAACGGTCGAGATTAGCGAGAGTATGTGGGGATCCGGTTTGGGCTTGGGTCCGGTGGTTTTTCAATTGGGTTGGGAGTCCGGTTTAAATTAAAAATGGGGCGGGGAATAGGGTTTGAATTTAGGGCTATAATTGGAAATACAAATGGGCTATTATTTAATAGCCATTTTCCCTTTTTGATTTATAAAAAAAGTAAATTATTTCTGAAAAATAAATTAAAGGCTAAAATGATTTATAATACATAATTAACAATTAAAAAATACAGGATTCCAATTTTATGCGTAATAAACATAATAAAACCTTGAAAATGGCTAATATTGCAATTATGTGCAATTTAGCTTCAAAAATACATAAATAATATAAAAATATGTACAAAATTACTTTAGCCATACTTTGCATTTATATAAAAAAATCCAATAGATGAATTATCAAAAAAAAGTATTTAATTTTGAAAATATTTATGGGATTTTATGGTAAAGAAAGGAGAAAATAAATCAATTTAAATATTTAAAATTATTGGGAAAAATAAATAAAACATTAGACATGCTTATGTATGCATTATAATGTGCTATTTTGAAGTTAGTTTGCGTATTGTAAAAAATATATGGGAAAAATTGGTATCAACATTATTTCATCAGGTTTGAGGTTAAGATAACGAATTGTGAATCTAGACCTGAGGGTATGAAACCCAGAGATTTCGTATGTTTTGATAAATGAGTGACGCACATTCTAGGTGACGAGACGTGTGAGACATGCACCATGTAGGGATGTGACTTATCCCTGGTGACTGTATAGTTGCAATATTGATTATTATACTGTATTATGTTATTCACGTGTTTCTTGGAAATTGGTTTTTTAACTTGAGGCTGAAAATGCCATTTTGGGGCCTTCGTGCCAAACCTGGTTTAGACCCCTAGGGTCGTATTTTTACTACTTTCCTCACTCTATTTGATATGGAAACGCATATCTCAGCAATGTTTCTTTAACTGCTTATGGTTTTAATCACGTGTTTCATATACTCTACTTCTTAATATATGAATATTGGATCGGCTGCGCACCGCAGCGACTATGACGCCTTGGCTGTAGAAGGACCCTTCCGGAGTCTGCACACCCCCAGTGAGCATACGTCACTATATACTACGATCGGCTGCACCCGCAGCGTTATTATTATTATTAATTATTACGAGATAATCTATTGAGCCGGTAGGAATAGTTGCTTAATGTGATACTAATGACGAGAGCTGAGCACGAGTGATCGAGAGACTTGCTCGAGAGCGGTATACTATGAGTGATACCATAGACCCGAGGGACTTGTTTATGGCATATTTTTGCTCTTCATCTTCTCTTTACTAAGCCTCTATTAAAAATCGTTATGAATAAAGTTTTCAAAGGATTTTTAATTAAAACTGGGATGTTTACTGTAATAACTGGTTATTGTAATTACAGATTTGACTTGATATTCTATTGAGATTTCATTATATGATTATAAATGGTTGTCACTGCACTCAGACTTTATAATTTGGCTTTAGTACTTCACTGAGTTTGCTTACTCACATATCCTGCACCTTGTGCCAGATCCAGGAGTCTCCCGAACGCATACATAGTGAAAGCTTCCGAACACTCTCAGAGTCTTATCCGATTCATCGCGAAAGAGGTAGCTTGCACGGCGTTCGCAGCCCGCTTTCTCCTTCTTTATTCTAGTACTTTGTATTTTCAGACTTTATGTGTTAATTGACAATGTTGGGTGTTTTTAGAGGCTCATGGACTATTGACCACTAGATTCGGGTTGTTGTTTGATGTTTTTCGTGACTTATTCCGCGTTATTTCTTTATATCTTAAAAATTGAAAGGCTTTGAGGACTTAAATCTGTTCTAGGAAAAGTGAATTTATCAATTGATCTCAGTATTGTTGCGTGTTGGTTTTTGGCTGGGCCTTGAGTTGACTATTATAGGCGCCCATCACGTCATCGGAATTTGGATCGTGACAAGTTGGAATCAGAGGCCTAGTTAGTAGGTCTCACGGGTCGTATGAGCCGTTTGATAGAGTTCTCGCGGATTGTACGGAGCTCATACTTTCCTCGGGAGCGCTGCTAAACTTTAGAAAAAAACTTCAAGTTCTTGAAAATTCCTGTCGTTGCGAATATGATTGATTCTAGGTACTTAAACTTCTGTTATTCTATTCTCTCAGTAAGTGCCACCAGTTGGGGACACTAGAGGCGAGACTGCGTCCGAAAGCCGTGGTTAGGGGCAGGCGTGTAGCGCACTGCAGCTGGCGAGCACTAGCCAGATCACCAGCCACCCCATTTAGGAGCAGGTCCACTTACGTGACACTCCATGCAGGACCAGCTCAGGCACCAATGTGCGCGAATTGTTATTCCAGCCTTCAGTGAGGCCCTAGCCTAGATTTCTATCAAATATGCACTGGCCTGGCTCAGGCGGTTGCTAGTATACTACTTGTGTCGGTCAAGCATACTTCTTAAGGCCTGGGGAGAAGGCACTCAGACTCCGTTGTCGCACCACCTAGATGGTGATGGGACTTCAGATACCGGCGGGCACCTCACCCAGCCGGTTCACCGCTCAGATTATGTTTTTTGTACAGTTATGCCTGACGACGAGCAAAACGCTATTCGTGAATTTGTATACTTCAGCTTCCAACTTTCAGTGGTACAAAGGCCGAGTGTAATGCCCAAGGCGTTTTCTTTGACAATAGTCAGAAGATTCTATCATACAGCGGGTATTCTGGAGACCAGCGGGGTAGCATTTACTACTTCAGTTTTCTGGAGCCTGCCTTTACTTGGTGGAGGCTTTGAAGAGGCGTAGGCTGATTTGTGGTAGCGCCCCTTAAATGGCAACAATTCTTCGTTTCTTTTTGGAGAAGATGTGCCAACTGTTCTCGCAAGAGAGGAGACTGCGCAGCAATTCGTGCAGTTGCGCATAAGGGGAGATATAACTGTTGAGCAGTATGAGATGAGGTTCTCGCCGTGGTTAGTTCCTACAGATAGAAGAGAGGATTCTGAGGTTTGTTGACCGGCCTCACAATATCATCTTCGGATTCTCATGTCAGGGAGAGGTGTCAGGTGCTACTTTGAGGAGTTGTTGATATCGCTCGTGAGATTGAGTCAGGTTCGTCGCCAGGGAGCGAGATAGAGGGGAGGCCAAGAGCCTTAGAATTTGGATGTTTTGGTGGGAGTCCTTATCGAGAAGATCAGTTTCAGGCACGACAGAGGCTCGCCAATTCAGACATCTCAGTCAGCTCCCGCCAGTTCATGCGTGGGAGGCGATCATCGAGCCATGGTTCTTCACGTTCTCATTAGGAGCCATTCAATCACTCAAGTTGCCCTACCAACTAGAGTTCGTCCATTCTCCATCGGTTTTTCCATGCCAGGTCCTTCTACTGGTTATTCCGTTGCTAGGGGTTCCCTTTTAGTCCTCTTCCCCCGCACCAGGGGAGTGTTACGGGTGTGGAGAGTTTGGACCATTATAAAGAGGCAGTGTCCTCGTCTTCCTTGAGAGTCCATCTCAGCAGAAGGAGTCAGCCCTCGACTTCAGCTCTAGGTTATACTTCACCACCGCTCAGGCAGCTAAGGGTTAGGGGTCAGTAGCTAGGGGGTCGCCCCAGCAGGGTAATGAGGCGGATTAGGTTGCGTCAAGTCCGTTTCATGCACTCCCAGCCAACCAGATGCTATTGCTTAAATACCGTTTATTACATAGTCATTGTCTCATCTGACCACAGAGATGCCTCTGTATTATTTTATTCCTGGTTCCACTTTTTTCATGTGTCATCATATTTGCTCGTTATTTGGATACACCCTTGTGTCTCTTGTTTTATCTATCGTGTAATCTACACCGGTGGCGATTACTAATAGTTGTGGACCGCTTGTATACCGGTCGTGTGTAGGTGACCATTGGGCGGTCATTGGAGACCTGAAATGGACCTTTTGTTGCTGTGTATTGTGAGACTTTTATGTAATATTAGGCATGCGATTTGGCTATCTCCTTGTCGTGCTATTATTGGACAGTCATGCTAAACAGTGAAGTTGGCTATGCCGGTTGTGCCACGATTGAGTGGCGAGGTTCGACTATTTTGTCCCCAAGTAGGTGTGATTATCATTTCTGAAGGCCCAGGGTAATGGTTGGAAGGGTTGTCTTTCATACTTAGCCTTTGTGAGGATGTCAGTGCAGAGGGACTCCTAAGTATTGATCTGTTCCAGTTAGTGAGAGATTTCCGATGTGTTTCCTGCCCAGAACTGTCGGGCATGCCATCAGACAGTGATATTAAGGTTTGGTATTGATTTGGTGCCAGGCACTCATCCATTTCTATTCCACTTATAAATCGTATGGCACCGGCGGAGTTGAAAGACGTTGAAGGATAGCTTCCAAGAACTCCTTGATAAGGCGGTTTATTCGGCCTAGTGTGTTGCTTGGGTGCCCTGTTCTATTTGTTAGAAGAAAGGATGGCACGATGAGAATGTGCATTGATTAATAGGCAGTAACAAATTACAATCAAGAACAAGTATCTTTTCCTCCATTGATGATTTATCTCTCTCTTTCTTTTATTTTCTAATTTTTCCTTTTTCTTTTAATTAAAATCCTACAAATTAAAAATTCGAAATTATCCAAAAGGGTGGAATTAAACTAATTAGCTAATTATAAAAACTACTTAATCCTAAACTAAAAGAAAAAAAATCAATAAAAGGAAAAAGTGTAAAAATGAAGCATTTCTTGTGATTTTCGATTTTTATAAAATAAATAATTACTAATTAATCCTAAAAATGTAAAGATAAAGCCTAAATGCAGTGCATGATATTTTTTGGTATTTTTCATGATTTAAATAAAACTTAAACATGCACAAAATGCAAAAAATTAAATAAAACTCTACAAAAATATCTAAAATGGCCGATAATTAACAAAAAATATATTTTCTTGGGATTTTATAGGAGTATTTCGTATAGGGCAAAAATCACGTGCTTACAACCTCTATCTCCTTGTGTATCATATCATGGAAGATGGTAGTCATGGCCCTCATGTAGGTGGCCCCTGCATTCTTCAGGCCGAATGACATCATCTTGTAACAGTAAACTCCCCACGGCATAATGAAAGCCGTTTTCTCAGCATCTTCCTCATCCATCCAGATTTGATGATAACCAGCGAAGCAATCTATGAATGACTGTAGCTCATGCTTGGCGCAATTGTCGATCAGGATGTGTGTATTTGGCTAAGGGAAGTCGTCTTTCGGACTGGCCCGGTTGATATCCTGGTAGTCGACACAGACTCTGACCTTCCCATCCTTCTTTGGCACTGGCACAATGTTGGCTAACCATGCCGGGTATTCTACTACCCTGAGAACCTTAGCGTTGATCTGCTTGGTGACTTCTTCCTTGATTTTCAAACTCATATCAGGCTTGAACTTTCTGAGCTTTTGCTTTATCGGTGGACACATCGGATTGGTTGGCAGTTTGTGAGCCACAATAGACGTACTCAGACCAGTCATGTCATCATACGACCAGGAAAATATGTCCTCATACTCCTTTAGAAATTCTGTGTATTCTTTCTTCTCCGATGGCGATAGGTGAATGTTGATTCGCGTTTCCTTGACGTTTTCTGCATCTCCCAGGTTGACAATTTCGGTCTCGTCCAGGTTGGACTTAGGTCTGTTCTCAAAGTTCTCAACTTCTTTGACAATCTCGTCAGGTATGTCATCTTCCTCTGAATCTATGTCCGTTTGTTGCGTTGTCTCATTGTATGCCATAATCATTGGTTCATCAAGACAAGTAATAGTAATGCTGTATTGGTAAAGCAAGGAGAGAAGACGATAGCAATAAATATTAATTCATAAGAAAATTCAAAAATGCTTTTGATAAATTGAATAACCGTTTTGAACATCGAAGATCTTATTGCAGGAAATGCGAAAAGAAAATCATTTAGTAAATAAAACAGTGAATAATGCTTGTTTTAGCCTTGCTACCCCGAGGCTCGTTGGGCTTTGGTTGTCCTGATGGTCCAATTCTTGAGATGTGCCCCTCTGCTCACAGCCTGTATGGAAGGGCCTTCCTCCCCTCCTCCTCGAGAATAACACAGCAGTCCATATTACTGTCCTCTAGAAGCATGTTCTTCAATGCTGCAAGTGCTTCTTCTTCATCTGACCCATAAATAATGTCGGTCTGTTGGAAGGTCTACTCCAGATGCGGTACTGGCTGCTCTAGTGGGTAGTAAGGACCGCGCCATGGTGGCGACCAGCTATTGAACTCTTCCCAGGTGTATTCATATCCCAAACTGAAGGTAGTGCCATGTTTCTTGAGTTTTATGGGTTTAGAGATTCCTTGGAGGTTCTTGCCGAGCCCTTTGCCAGGTTCGTACCCACTCCAACTCAATATACTCTCGATTTTGCTATCCTACCATTTGTCTTTTTCGATAGCACTGACCCGCTCAATATGGTGGTAAGTTTCTCCACCCAGCTTCCTTCTTCCCTCGATCGCCGGAATGGTCTGGCGACTGTATATAAGGTTGCTACCGTCACCGTGAATGATCACTTCCTGGTGATTCCATTCGAACTTTACTGCCTGATGCAGCGTTGATGCTACGGCCCCAGCAGCATGAATCCATATTCGTCCCACCAGCAAGTTGTAAGACGCCGGTACATTATTACTTGGAAATCGCCCTCGAACCAGGTTAGTCCCATCTGCAGGCATAGACTAATCTCACCAATGGTGGACCTCTAAGAACCATCGAAGGCTTTCACATTAATTGCTCCATCCTTTATCTCATGCAGCCCTTTGCCCAACTTCTTGAGTGTTACCAGCGAACAAATGTTAAGACTGGAACCTCCATCAATCAGGATCCTGGTGATGAAATAATCTTTGCATTGCACGGTGATGTGCAGTGCTTTGTTGTGCCCCAGCCCTTCAGGTGGCAGCTCGTCCTCATAAAAGGTGATCTTATGGCTTTCCAGAACTTGTCCTACCATATTAGCCACTTCCCCACTAGTGATGTTACTTGGTACGTATGCTTTATATAGCACCTTTAACAAAGAATTCTTGTGCGTCTCAGAATTTTGCAGCAAAGAGAGAATGGATATTTGTGCTGGCGTCTTGTTTAACTGGTCGATGACCGAATATTCCTTGGCCTGTATTTTCCTCCAAAGGTCGTCCGGACCTGTCTCAATGAGGGGCGGCCGGTTGGAGGCCTCCTTACTTGATTCAGCCAGATGTTCAGGGGTATAGACTCTACCAGTTCTTGTCATACCCTGTGCTGCGACAGTTTCTTCAATGTTGACCTTGCCCTTCCTTCTCGCCTTGGCTGTATAGACCTAGGATACAACATTTGTATAGAATGATGGCATGGTTGACATTTCCACTGGGATCGGCGTGGCTATCCTCACTTCGAATGGAACATGTGCCTTGGGTGGCAAGACTGCAACCTCAAATGGTGCAGGTGCATTTGCCGGAGACGCGAATTCAACCTCAGTTGGTGCTGGTGTCTTTGCGGGTGGCGCTGCCTCAAACTCAAGAGGTATAGACATATTCACCTCAGCGTCTTCAGACGGTTGGATCTGGACTTTGATTGGATTGAGGGTAATTGCTGGTTTCTTTGGGTCATCACCTTCTGCGATCAACCCGATGAATCCCTCGGGGTCCTAGTCATCTTCTACTTCAATCATGTGGGTCCACCCTTATGGTCTGGCAGAGGGTTGTTGCGGACGTTTGGAGCGGGTTCTTTTGCCACAATGATTTTGTTGTCAATCAAAGACTGTATTTTGTCTTTCAAGGAGCGGCATTCATCGATGGTGTGCCCTTTCATGCCGGAGTGGTATGCACAGGACTTGTTTGGATTAACCCACTGAGAAGAATTCTCAAAGGTTGTAGCAGGGACGGGGGTGACATAACCAGCAGCTTTGAGCCTCTCATACAGCTGATCGATGGGTTCAGCGATGGCTGTATATTGTTTTGGAGGTCTGCGATCAAAATTAGGTTGGGGTCTAGGGAAGTTTTGGCGTGCAGGGGGTGATTGATAATGGGATGGTTGAGCATTGTCAGTTTGGTAGACATGAGCGGGTTGGGAGTATCTGGGTGAAGTAGGTTGATATGTAGGAGGTGGAGATGATTGATAAGTTGGTGGTGGAGCTTGGTATGAGGGTGCTTGGTAATTTGGGGTTGGCTGGTATGTGAGTGGAGGTGTTGGGTAGGCTTGGTATTTGAGGGGAGACTTGGTCTTTTGTTCAACCATCACGGCCCCTACGTCTTTTTTCTTGGACACACCACCGAATTGTAAAGCCTTATTTATAGATTGCAAGGGCTCGAAGTTTGTAACCATACCGCTTTTAATACATTCTTCAATTCTTTTACCCAATTTGATAATGTTGCAGAAATTGTGGTTCTCAATCATCATCAGTCGTTCATAGTACTCCGAGTCTTGAGCCCAGACAAAGAACTTGTTCATTTGCTCTTCTTCTAAGGCGGGTCTGACCTTAGCAGCTTCGAACCTCCAGCGAGTAGCATACTCGCGAAATGTCTCCATAGGCTTCTTCTTTAAATTCTGGATATAGAACACGTCTGGTGCGTTCTCTGTATTAAACTTGAATCTGTCGATAAAGTCAGATGCCATGCCTACCCAGCTTGACCACTTCTTGGGATCTTGGCTGATGTACCAAGATAATGCGTCTCCCTTCAAACTCCTCATGAACAGCTTCATGCGGATCCTTTCATCCTTCCCTACTCCAACCAGCTTGTCGCAATATGTCCTCAGATGGACCCTTGGATCACCCGTACCATCAAATATTTCGAACTTAGGAGTTTTGTACCCCTCAGGCAGTTCGACATCAGGCTGTATGCAGAGATCCTCATAGTTCAGCTCCTCGATTCCTTTGCTTCCCTCAACGCCCTGAATTCGGCTGGTGAGTTTTTTAAGTTCCTCGGCCAAGTTCCTAATAAGCAGATCCTTTTCATCAGACTCAGGCGTGCATGATATATGTTGGGTGGAGTGTGGCATGGTCTCCACGTAGATAGGATTGTTGTGGTGGCCTGGTGTATGGGTGTGGAAATGGTCGTTTGCGGAGTTCTGAGGTTCTGGGATAAGTAGTGGAGTGTTCTTTGGGGTATGGCAGGTGTTACATTGGTTCTTTGGTGGAGCAGCGGGATGATTCTGTTGTTTTGGGATATTTTGAGGAGGTGTAGGGTTTTGAGTGTTGAGGTAGTTGATATCTGGGGCGCTGAGGGAAAATGACAGGTTGGCCAGATTCCGGACCTGATCGAGTTCTTCCTGGAATTTCAACAGTTTCTGTTCAAGTTGTGACACATTCTCATTAGGAACCCGAATACCCTGGTCATCAGTGGCCTCTACTCGTTCAACTGTGTTTTCCTTCCTGACGTTGTTCAAATCTTCCATCTTGCCTTTGTTCTTGCTTTTAACAGGACTAAGAGGAGGAGTGGGTGGAGGGCCCCTGGATCTTGTGAAATAAGATGATGATGCCAGAGTACACGAACTAACCTTTGGGGAGGTAAAATAATAAAAAACGGAAATAAAAACAAAAGATAATCAAGTTAGTGAGGATTATAAAAAAGTATTGCAATATTTAAACACATAGTGCGGGAACGTAAAGCGTGTCCTAATTTGGGGAACCTCTTTTTTGTGCCCGAGGTAGGCATAGCGACAAATTGATTTGGAGAACTTAGAATGCTAAATTCCTCATTTTATTGATAAAAAATAGGCGAATTCCAAAACGACATTAGATAAGCAAGAAATAAAAGTCACTAATGGCCATTGGCCTTATTACACTCATAAATGAAAAAGGTAAACTCCTATCTATTTGATCCCAGAAGGACCTCCCCCAGACTCGGCATCCCTGGCTCCGTCGAACAGCTGCCCCAATTCGCGAAGTCCCAGCAACAGGTATGCTCTGGCTAGATGTCCACCTTCGGTCCCTTCAGCCTTTTGACAGTCTCCAACCCTTTTGAGAAATTTTCCCTCTAGTTCTACTATGCCCCGCTCCAAGTATCCTAGCCTTTTGTTGGCACTGATAGCCATGTCTTTCCATTTCTCGATCAGCTTCTGGTTGGATTCTTGTATCTCGCGGTGTTCGCTCTCGCATTCAGGGATCTTTTTGCGCAGCTGGTTGTATTTGACTTGCACCTCGGCCCTTTCATCTATAATTCTGTGACCTCGAACAAACCCTGGCTGGCCCAGACCATCCCAATTGTCTTCCAACCAACTCGAATAGAAAGGGGGTACAACCGGCATGATATCTGTCTGGCTCGATGGTGTCTTTCCCCATTACGATCTTGTAGTGCCAAATGTGTTGGGCTTGGCACTTGTGGGGACTATCATCATTTTGGAAGTCAGCTAGGAAATGGCTCATCTTGTCGACCCTGGGTATGACTTGCTTCCTACCTGCTTGCCTCATAACTCGAAGATGGACGTAAGGGTATGTTCCCCTTAGACCATTCAATATCAGGAAAGGTGCGTCTCTGGATCGGGCGATGAACTCCTCCGTCGGAAACCACTCGAACATCCATTGAACTTGTTCTTCAGTCAGATTATCAAAGAGCTCAACCCATCCTTTGGCATTCTCAGGCTGAGCGAACATGTCGGGGATGTAATTCATTCGCTTTAGGTGGTGGAAAGTGATGTGATCATCCCAGTCCCTTCGCTGAATTTCTTGTCGGTATTTGCCCTTTTGTAGATGCTCCATGAGCCAAAGTTGAAGTAGTATATTGCAACCTTCGAAGTGTTTTGCTCCTCGTTGGCACTTCTCTAAGGCTCAGTATATGTCTGCAATGATCATGGGTACAATGCTGAATGTCTGTCCACCAATCCCCTCCATTAGGGTCTTGGTTACCATAGCCAGCCTAGTATGGATTCTCCCTTTCTTCATTGGAAACACGATCAGACCCAGGAAGTAAAACATGAAGACGAAACCCTGCGATGGATGTGACCCAAGTACATGATGGAAAACTCGTCATGGTAGGTACGGTATGATTTGCTGTGACCGTATCTTTCGTACAAGTTGTCAAAAGGGATGTATGATTCCTTCAAGCATACCAACTCTGCGTTCTTCTTCAAACCCATCATTTTAAGGAAACCTTTGCCTTTGCCATTCTGAGGCACTAGCAAACCCGGGGTTTCCCACACTAGACCGGCCAATCCTCCTTTCTCCTCTAGCAAAGGTGCCATTTCGATGTCCCCAAAGCGGAACACGGCCCTTTCACAATCCCAAAACAAGGTAGCAACCTCTATTATCTTGTTGTTTGGCTGGATCTCCAGGAGGGATGTTAGATTACCCAGATATTTTCTGATGAGGGTTTTGTCACTAGAATGTAGATCTTCCCACTAACTTAGCAACCTTGGGTGGATGTTAGTGGCCATGCCGAATTTGGGGACTTCATGCCTCATCTTTCTGCAAGGCAAACAAGGTTAGGCCCTTACCCCCCACCAGTCTCGACTATTTAACATCAACAATTAGCATGAAGCATTTAGTTCTCCAAGTTAATGCATAGAACGTGATGATGTCCGTTTGGGTTTAGGAAACCCGGTGGACTTTGGACGAGGCTATCTTAGAGGATCATTATGTGGACAACATAATCGACCCGGCTAGGTTTGACCATGATGCATGCATAATTTTAAACAGAGTAAGGTTTCTATAGGGTTTTATACTGGTACCCTTGAGCGGACAACTCAAGGGGCAAGGCACGGAACTGTCGACTGCACCGCTGATCGACTAGTTTTATCGCAAATAAGCCTTTCCGAATTTAGGGGTAATGACATAGGAAGAGCGCAACCACTCATCAAGTGTTGCTATAGTATTTGTTTGGCACGAGTGGAGTATGATGTTGAGCATGATTATGCAAAAATTAAAAGCATGTTGACATGTATTTGCACGTTAAGAAAGCGATAAGTACAGCAGTTTTATAATTTAAAGCAGCAGTAAAGGAAGGAAACAAGAAAGATACGTCAGTTTTGCTTTTGAAAAAGAAATTAAACTCTTAAAGGAATTAAACAAATAATTGCACATAGAAGGGAAACAAATTCACAAAAACGGTTTGAAATTGTAAAAGCCTAAGAGTCCCTAGCAGAGTCGCCATGCTGTCGCGCCCCCTTTTTCCTTTCCTCGCGGAGGGAATCGGGTTTATGACATTTTTTGTTGGGACAATTCTTTCCTTTCGGGAAAGGGGGTTTGCATTTTTTGAAGAGTCGCCACCTAACGATTTTAAGGTGCGTTAGGGCACCTATATAGTTCATTTCTAACTATGTTTGATAACCGGAGATAGGGTGAGGGCTTGAAATTATCCTAAGGGGAAGGTGTTAGGCACCCTTCAGGATCCACTAGTGTGGTTCCCGGCCAGACAGTTTTTGTGAATTTGTACAATTAGCAAGTAAGCAAGTATGGCTCAAATAGTAGGGGATTTAAGTTTAAACACATAAATGTTTGAAGGACAACGAGATTTTTGAAAAGGATTACAATCTAAGCATGTTCGTGAATGTAAAGTGGGGTGTCTTAGGTTTTTTTGTAATATGGATCACATCAGTACAATGCCCGGTAATCACTCCTTAAAAAAGGGGCTACGCGTGGCATTAGCGCACCGGTCATCATATCCATATCTACCCTTTCCCGCCTCGTGAAGGTAATTAAAGCGAAGGTGGGTCTCAATCCCTATCGCATGTTGTTACCCGTCCCTTCCTATCAGTCCCGGAGGAATTTAGGACTCCTATCCTATAAGAAGGAGGTTCTAGGCAGACCCTCAGGTTTAAAGGCAAAATACTAAGGCGACATACAATAACAAGTAGGACTTCGATTAAGGGGAGCATGGAAGACAAACGAAAGGCTCAAATATATCTCCACAGGTAATACACATAGGCAGCATGATGCATACACAATTAAAGTCTGAACTTAAATCCTATGAATGGTATCTAAGTGATAACAGCAGAACCAGATTTATCACGTGACTCAGAAAAGAAGTCCGAATCAGGCCTGCCTACTGATTTTAACAGTTGATAATTAGACACTAATCACAGAGATGATTCTGGTTTTATTTAAAGTTGATTACCTAAGGCTTGCCTAGGCGTAAAATAATATGCAGCAGTTATTCAGAATTATTAAAACAGTGGAAATTATGTTACTCTAAGAGCATGCTGTTCTAGTTGATACGAATGCAGAGATTATTACCAGTTATTTTAAACAGGATAATCAAGTGTGAAGCTGTTTTTACCTCTTTTATAACCAGCTGTTTACACTAAGTTTGAATGCAAGTGTGGATAAGATTCTACAACATGGTATCTAAGATGCACATGCAAATGGCCGGATTGTAAAAAAAACAGAATCCCTAAGGCATGATTTCTAAATGCGCACAAGAGTTGCAGAATTATTAAAATGTGACTTCTGAAAGTACGAGAGTAACAACTTTTATGCCAATGTTGTTATTGTCCTAGGAGCAGAATTTCTAAGTGATAGATATAAAACATGGATTAGTGATGGATGAGATGCTGAAGCAAGAAAACATGGGTCCTAAGAGCATGATTTCTAATGCATGTATGAACCCTAAACATGGTTTCTATTGCACAATTAGGAATATAACCCTAACAACATGTTTTCTACCCTCAACAACTATAGCATGCATATTTACCCCATCCCTTTTCACTAGCCACCCCATTACTTGTTTACAACAGGTTATCACAGACCAATATTGAAATGAATTACATAAGAAGCAATGAAAATAAGAAGTTACACTATAGGAAGCCTGATTAGGACTTCCTCCCTGAGTTACGTAATAAATCACTTCAAGTGCCAAGATTGTTCATAGCTTTCCCTCATATCTAGGTGTGGCAGATTCCCTAAGGACCTCAAGGGATCCCGGCCAGTGCTCACACCCAGATTTCATAGCCAAGACAGAGTAAGTGCAGTGTGGAAAGGCCAACTTTCATGTGTCCAAGTTCAGAAGGAGCTCAAGGATCCTAAGGAAAGGCTCACACAAAAAGGGCTGAACCTAGTATTCTAAGAGTATAGTGAAGGTGCAGAACACATGTTTGAAAGGAGTTTATTTAAAAAATGGACTGACAAGTCCATTTTGAAAGCAATCAGTGACAGAGATGATTGAAAGCAGTTGCAGTATTAAACAAAACTCAAACAACTTAAGGTGGGATCACACACAGAATCAGTAATCACACAGGGGGGGTCAAGGGATTTCGGGATACACAGACATTTGGCTGTAAACACATAACCCAAGCAAGGGTCTTAGGACTATTTTGGACATGCCCAGCAATAGCTGATACTGGCATAATCACAGACCGGTCAGAAAGAAGATAAACACATGGAGGGGATAGGGATTTGGGATTCATAAGATCGTAAGTACACAGTAAGTGATTGACAAGGCATGCTTTGAAACACACATAAGGGAATGCATTAATCTAAGGGGAAAGGGAGACATAGTAGCATGCTAGTAATGACATTCAACTACAGGTTTCTCAACAGAACCACAAGTGGAAGTAGACCAGCAATGAGAGAAACTGAAACAATAAGAGAAGCATGTTGTTGTTAAGGCTTTTAAAATTAAACTAGGACATACCAGTTAAGGAAGCAAAGTGCAAAAAAGTAAAGCAAGTAGAATTCCACAGTCTAGCCTTGGCTTTCTGCCGGCTAGACAAACAGTAGCACAAGTAGTAGGGAAAGAAGAGAGAGTTTGAGTGTGTATGTGTGTGTTCTGAACTAATTGTTCGTGTCTTTAAAGAAGAGAGGGTAGAGTATTTATAGCTTTGAAAACAGGTAGGAAAATAAGGTAACAAGTACTGACTTAGCATAATTATAGAAATAATACAAATTAGAATCAATTAAAGACCCGGACTCCCTTGAATTAGGGAGTCATAGTTCAAACGGGTACAAGTTGTATCAAATAAGGAAAAAAATTGTTTGTAAGACTAATTTTACCATAATAGGAATAGTAAAAACATGTAGCATGTAATAGGGTCTAAGTACAGAATAGTTTCAACATAAGGAAAGTACACATTAATTAACAGCACATAAACAAGGCAGAGTATAATTTGATTCTGAAAATTAGTTCAAAGAGTCACGGATGAGATTGAGAATCACAGAGAATCAGTATTAACCAAGGAAAGGATCACAAAAGTAAGAAAGCAATTTTGAAAAATCAGTAAAGAACTACAAGGAAAATACACACAATCAAAGGTGTAGGTTTAAGGAGAATACACAGAATCAACATAAATTATGTGAACGATCACTAAAACAAATGGTCGGACCTATAAATAACACGGGTTTGGAAAAAATCAAAGAGACCTTAAGAACAAATGAAAACAAGAAGCACAAGAGCATATAGAACACACATAAAGCCAGAATGTTTATGGTAGTCATGCAAACACACTGCAAACAAATTCAAACATCGAATCGAACCCAGAAGTATTAGGGTCTCTTGACCAAAATGAGTCGAGCCAAAACGAAAGACTCAGGTAATGTTTAAACATGCTAAAAATCACAGTAATCAGAAAGAAATCATTTTTTGCAAAAAGGTTTTGAAACCCTAGTTTGGAAAATGAAGAAACTGTTTAAAATCGGTGAAACATTTTGAAGAAGACAAGTGACAACCTTAAGAAACCCACAGATCTATCATAGATCTAAAAAGACCGGAAGATTTATAACTAGGTTTTTTTAGAAAATGAAAGAGACGAAGAAAAGATTGGTTAAAACCCATGGATACACCTAGATCGAAGATAGATCTAAAGAACAGTAAGAAATCGCAAGGGCTAGTGTTTCAGAGAACCCAAAAAGGATGAGAGAACATTAGATCGTTATCGGTTTTAGCCGGAAAAGCCATGGATCTGACTCGAACTGCCATGGATGGCCAGAAAAAGAGCATGGATAAAAGTTGAGCAAGGTCTGGACTAGATCTCTTCAAAATGTTTCACGAAATCACAAAAGCGGGCCACCAGAGGACGTAGGAGAGGATCGAAGGGGATTAGGGTTAGTTTGGATGGCGGGGGATAGGGTTTGAGTTTGGTTTCAGAGAGAATTGGAGAGGAAAGGGGATTCAAGCGCGGCGGATTGGTAGGAAATGAATTAGGTTATTGGGTCGTTTGGGGTTAAAAATGGTAATAGACAATAAGGACCGTTGATTTCCCAGATCAACGGGCGAGATTAGCGAGAGTAGGTGGGGATCCGGGTTTGGGCTTGGGTCCGGTGGGTTTTCAATTGGGTTGGGATCCGGTTTAAATTAAAACTGGGCTGGGGAATTAGGGTTTGATTTAGGCTATAATTGAAATACAAATGGGCTATTATTTAAATAGCCAGTTTTCCCTTTTTGATTTATAAAAAAAAGTAAATAATTTCTGAAAAAATAAATTAAAGGGCTAAAATGATTTATAATACATAATTAACAATTAAAAAATACAGGATCCAATTTTATGCGTATAAAACATAATAAAAACTTGAAATGGCTAATATTGCAATTATGTGCAATTTAGCTTCAAAAATACTAAATATAATTATAAAAATATGTACAAATTACTTTAGCCATACTTTGGCATTAATATAAAAATCCAATAGATGAATTATCAAAAAAAGTATTAATTTTGAAAATTATTATTGGGGATTTTATGGGTAAAAAGGGAGAAAATAAATCAATTTAAATATTTAAAATTATGGGAAAAATAATAAAACACTTAGACATGCTTATGTATGCATATATGTGCTATTTTGAAGTTAGTTTGCGTATTGAAAATATATTGGGAAAAATTGGGTATCAACATTATTTCATCAGGTTTGAGGTAAGTAACGATTGTGAATCTAGACCTGAGGGTATGAAACCCAGGAATTTCGTACTGTTTTGATAAATGAGGTGACGCACATTCTAGGTGACGAGCGTGTGGGCGTGCACCTGTAGGGATTGTGACTTAGTCCGTCCCGTGGTGACTGTATAGTTGCATATTTTGATATACTGTATATGTTATTCACGTGTTTCTGGAAATTGGTTTTTTAACTTGGGCTGAATGCCATGTTTGGGGCCTTCGTGCCAACCTGTTTAGACCCCTAGGGGTATTTTTACTACTTTCCTCACTCTATTTGATATGAACGCATATCCTCAGCCATGTTTTTACCTGCTTATTGTTTAATCCGGTTTCATTACTCTACTTCTTAATATATGAAGTATTGGATCGGGCTGCGCACCGCAGCGATATGACGCTTGGGCTGTAGGAGCCCTTCCGGAGTCTGCACACCCCCAGTGAGCATAGTCGACTATATACTACGGATCGGGCTGCACGCCGCAGCGGTTATTATTATTATTATTATTATGAGATATCTATTGAGCCGGAGTGCTAAGTGTGAGTACTAATTGACGAGAGCTGAGTCACGAGTGATCGAGAGACTTGCTCGAGAGGCTATACCTATGAGTGATACCTAGCCCGAGGGGCTTGTTTATGGCATTTTTTTCTTTCACTCTTCTCTTTTACTAAGCCTCTATTGAAAAATGTTGAATAAATGTTTTCAAAGGATTTTTAATTAAAACTGGAGTTTTACGAGATAACTGGTTATTGAACTACAGATTTGACTTGATATTTCTATTGAGATTTCTTATATGATTTTAAATGCTTGTCACTGCACTCAGACTTTATTTGCTTTAGTTACTTACTGAGTTGGCTTACTCACATTATTCCCTGCACCTTGTGTGCAGATCCAGGTGCCCGAGCATCATAGTGAGAGCTTCCAACACTCTCAGAGTCTTATCCGGACATCGCGAGGTAGCTGCACGGCGTTCGCAGCCCTGCCTTTCTCCTTCTTATTCTAGTACTTTGTATTTTCAGACTTGTTATGTGTTAATTAGACAATGTTGGGTTGTACTTAGAGGCTCATGACTATTGACACTAGATTCGGGTTGTGTTGATGTATTTTCGTACTTATTCCGCGTATTTCTTTAATATCTTAAAAATTGAAAGCTTTGAGACTTAATCTGTCTAGAAAAGTGAATTTATAAATGATCTCAGTATTGTTCGTGTTGTTTTTGGGCTGGCCTAGTACTATTATAGGCGCCATCACGATCGGGATATTTGGGATCGTGACAAGTTGGAATCAGAGCCTAGGTTAGATAGGTCTCACGGGTCATGAGCCGGTTTGATAGAGTCTCGCGGATTGGTACGGAGGCGTCTGTACTTATCCTCGGGAGGCTGCAGAACCTTTAGAAAAAACTTCACATTCTTGAAATTCCTGTCGTGCGAATATGTTGATTCTGGTACTAAACTTCTGTTATTCTATTCTCTCACTAGTGCCACCAGTTGGGGACACTAGAGGCCGAGGACGCGGTCGAAGCCGTGGTAGGGGCAGGCGTGTAGCCCGCACAGCAGCTGGGGAAGCACCTGCAGATCCACCAGCCACCCCAGTTTAGGAGCAGGTCCCACTTACGGACACTCCAGCAGGACCAGCTCAGGCACCAAATGTGCCGATTGTTATTCCAGGCCTTCAGGAGGCCCTAGCCTAGATTCTATCAATATGCACTGGCCTGGCTCAGGCGGTCTCAGTAACTACGGCCGCAGCTACTTCTTAGGCCGGGGGAGGCACTCAGACTCCCGTTGCTCGCACACCTGAGCAGGTTGTGAAGGGACTTCAGATACCGGGGGCACCTCTGACCCAGCCGGTTGCACCAGCTCAGGATTATGTTGTACCAGTTATGCCTGACGACGAGCAACGTCGATTGGAGAGGTTTCGTAGACTTCAGCTTCCAACTTTCAGTGGTACAAAGGGCGAGGATGCCCAGGGTTTCTTTGACAAGTGTCAGAAGATTCTTCATACAGCGGGTATTCTGGAGACCAGCGGGGTAGCATTTACTACTTTTCAGTTTTCTGGAGCTGCCTTTACTTGGTGGGAGGCTTATGAGAGGCGTAGGCCTGTTGTGGTAGCGCCCCTTACCTGGCAACAATTCTTCGTTTTCTTTTTGGAGAAGATGTGCCACTGTCTCGCAGAGAGGAGCTGCGCAGGCAATTCGTGCAGTTGCATCAGGGAGATATAACTGTGACGCAGTATGAGATGAGGTTCTCGCTGTTTGGTTAGTTCCTACAGATAGAGAGAGGATTCTGAGGTTTGTTGACGGCCTCACATATCATCTTCGGATTCTCATGATCAGGGAGAGGGTGTCAGGTGCTACTTTTGAGGAGGTTGTTGATATCGCTCGTGAGATTGAGTCAGTTCGTCGCCAGGAGCGAGATGAGAGGGAGGCCAAGAGGCCTTAGAGATTTGGTAGTTTTGGTGGAGCTCCTTCGAGAGATCAGTTTCAGCACGACAGAGGCCGCCAATTCAGACATGCTCAGTCAGCTCGCCCAGTTCATCGTGGGGCATCATCGAGCCATGGTTCTCACGGTTCTCATTAGGGCCATTCATCACTCAGTGCCCTACCAACCTAGAGTTCGTCCCATGCTCCATCGGTTTCTTCCATGCCAGGTCCTTCTACTGGTTATTCCGTTGCTAGGGGTTCCCTTTAGTCCTCGTCCCCGCACCAGGGAGTTGTTACGGGTGTGGAGAGTTTGGACATATAAAGAGGCAGTGTCCTCGTCTTCTTGAGAGTCCATCTCAGCAGAAGGGTCAGCCCTCGACTTCAGCTCTAGTTACTTCACCACCCGCTCAGGCAGCTAAGGGTAGGGGTCAGTCAGCTAGGGGTCGCCCCAGAGGGGGAGGGCGATTAGGTGGTCAAGTCCGTTTCTATGCACTCCCAGCCAGACCAGATGCTATTGCTTAAATACCGTGATTACATGTATTGTCTCAGTCTGCCACAGAGATGCCTCTGTATTATTTGATCCTGGTTCCACTTTTTCATGTGTCATCATACTTTGCTCGTTATTTGGATACACCCTGTGTGTCTCTTGTTTTATCTATTCGTGTATCTACACCGGTGGGCGATACTATAGTTGTGGACCGTGTATACCGGTCGTGTGTGGTGACCATTGGGGGTCTGGAGACCTGAATGGACCTTTTGTTGCTGTGTATGGTGGACTTTGATGTAATATTAGGCATGGATTGGCTATCTCCTTGTCGTGCTATATTGGACAGTCATGCTAAGACAGTGAAGTTGGCTATGCCGGTTGTGCCACGGATTGAGTGGCGAGGTTCGACTGATTTTGTCCCCAGTAGGGTGATTTCATTTCTGAAGGCCCAGCGGATGGTTGGGAAGGGTTGTCTTTCATACTTAGCCTTTGTGAGGGATGTCAGTGCAGAGACTCCTAGTATTGATTCTGTTCCTGTAGTGAGAGATTTTCCCGATGTGTTTCCTGCAGACCTGTCGGGCATGCCATCAGACAGTGATATTAAGTTTGGTATTGATTTGGTGCCAGGCACTCATCCCATTTCTATTCCACTATATCGTATGGCACCGGCGGAGTTGAAAGAGTTGAAGGAGTAGCTTCAAGAACTCCTTGATAAGGGGTTTATTCGGCCTAGTGTGTTGCCTTGGGGTGCGCCTGTTCTATTTGTGTAGAAGAAGGATGGCACGATGAGAATGTGCATTGATTATAGGCAGTTGAACAAAGTTACAATCAAGAACAAGTATCTTTTGCCTCGCATTGATGATTTATTCGACCAGTTTCAGGGAGCGAGAGTGTTCTCTAAGATTGATCTCCGTTTAGGGTATCGCCAGTTGAAGATCAGGGACTCAGATATTCTTAAGACAGCTTTCAGGATGCGATATGGTCATTATGAGTTCCTTGTGATGTCTTTTGGGCTGACCAATGCCCCAGCAGCGTTCATGCATTTGATGAACAACGTGTTTTGGCCTTATCTCGACTCGTTCGTGATTGTATTCATTGATGATATTCCGGTATACTCGCGTAGTCAGGAGGAGCACGCGGAGCATTTGAGAGTTGTGTTGCAGAGATTGAGGGAGGAGAAACTTTATGCAAAGTTCTCCAAATGTGAGTTTTGGCTTAGTTCAGTGGCTTTTTGGGGGCACGTGGTGTCCAGTGAGGGTATTCAGGTTAATCCGAAGAAGATAGAGGTGGTTCAGAGTTGGCCCAGACCGTCCTCAACCACAGAGATTCGTAGCTTCCTTGGTTTGGAGGGCTATTACCGTCGGTTCATTCAGGGATTTTCATCTATTGCATCACTCTTGACCAAATTGACTCAAAAAGGTGCTTTATTCAGGTGGTCGGATGAGTGTGAGGTGAGCTTTGAGAAGCTCAAGACTGCCTTGACCACAACTCCAGTGTTAGTTTTGCCATCAGCTTCAGGTTCATATACAGTGTATTGTGATGCTTCGAGAGTTGGTATTGGGTGTGTGTTGATGCACGAGGGTAGAGTGATTGCTTATACTTCTCGTCAGTTGAAGCCCTATGAGAGGAACTACCCCGTTCATGATCTAGAGTTGGCTGCCATTGTTCACGCGTTGAAGATTTGGAGGCATTATTTGTATGATGTGTCTTGTGAGATGTTTACTGATCATCGTAGTCTCCAGCACTTGTTCAAACAAAAGGATCTCAGTTTGAGGCAGCGGAGATGGTTGGAGCTGCTAAAGCACTATGATATCACTATCTTGTATCATATAGGGAAGGCCAATGTAGTGGCCGATTCCTTGAGTAGGAAGGCGGTGAGTATGGGCAGTTTGGCATATATTCCCGTTGGGGAGAGAGTTCATGCAGTTGATGTTCAGACCTTGGCCAATCGGTTTGTGAGGTTGGATATTTCGGAGCCCAATCGGGTATTGGCTTGTGTGATTTCTCGGTCTTCCTCATTTGATCGCATCAGAGAGTGCCAGTATGATGATCCTCATTTGCTTGTCCTTAAGGACAGAGTTCAGCACGACGATGCCAGAGATGTGACTATTGGTGATGATGGGGTATTGAGGATGTAGGGACGGATATATGTGCCCAATGTGGATGGGCTTCGGGACTTGATCTTAGAGGAGGCCCATAGCTCGCGTTATTCCATTCATCCGGGTTCCGCGAAGATGTATCAGGATTTGAGGCAGCATTATTGGTGGAGACGAATGAAGAAAGATATTGTGGGATTTGTAGCTCGGTGTCTCAATTGTCAGCAGGTGAAATATGAGCATCAGAGACCGGGTGGCTTGCTTCAGCAGATGGATATTCCAGAGTGGAAGTGAGAGCGTATCACCATGGACTTTGGAGTAGCTCCCATGGACTTTGAAGAAGTTCGATGCTATATGGGTGATAGTGGATCGGCTGACCAAGTCCGTGCACTTCATTCCTGTGTGTACTACCTATTCCTCAGTGCAGTTAGCAGAGATTTATATCTAAGAGGTTGTTCGCTTGCATGGGGAGTTTCCATCATTTCAGATAGAGGTACTCATTTTACTTCACAGTTTTGGAGGGCCGTGCAACGAGAGTTGGGTACTCAGGTTGAGTTGAGCACAACTTTTCACCCTCAGACGGACGGGCAGTCTGAGCGCACTATTTAGATATTGGAAGACATGTTGCGCGCTTGTGTCATTGATTTTGGAGGGTCATGGGATCAGTTTCTACCGCTCGCGGAGTTTGCTTACAACAATATCTATCAGTCAAGTATTCAGATGGCTCCATATGAAGCTTTATATGGGAGACGGTGTAGATCTCCAGTTGGTTGGTTTGAGCCTGCTGAGGCTAGGCTTTTGGGTGCAGACTTGGTGTAGGATGCTTTGGACAAGGTGAAGGTGATCCAAGAGCGACTTCGTACAACGCAGTCGAGACAAAAGAGTTATGCTGACAGGAAGGTCTCTGATGTGTCTTACATGGTTGGGGAGAGGGTTCTACTGAAGGTTTCGCCCATGAAGGGTGTTATGAGATTTGGGAAGAAGGGTAAATTGAGTCCTCGGTTCATTGGGCCTTTTGAGGTGCTTCGGAGGATTGGGGAGGTGGCTTATGAGCTTGCTTTGCCACCCAACTTGTCGAGTGTGCATCCGGTATTTCATGTTTCTATGCTTCGAAAGTATATTGAAGATCCGTCTCATGTTTTAGATTTCAGCACGGTTCTGTTAGATGGTGATCTGACCTATGATGTGGAGCCAGCAGCTATTTTGGAGCGTTAGGTTCGAAAGTTGAGATCAAAGGATATAGCTTCAGTGAAAGTGCAGTGGAGAGGTCGGCCCGAGGAGGAGGCTACCTGAGAGACCGAGTGGGAGATGCGGAGGAGATATCCTCACCTATTTGAGGCTTCAGGTATATTTCTTAACTCATTCGAGGACAAACGTTGTTTAAGAGGGGGAGGATGTAACGGACTGGCCGGTCGTTTCATGAGTTACCGTGTTCAGCTTCATTTTATCATATCGTGTCGGTAGATTTGGGTTTGGAGTAGTTTTGGTGAGTTATGAGACACCGCAGGAGAGATATAAGGGCCGCAGGTGCGGAATCCTTGGGCCAGAAAGTATCTAAGTTCCCCTTCGCGAAATTTGGGTTGTTTTCCACCATTTTTATCCGAGATTGAATCTTTTTTGGAGATTTTGAAGAGGGAATTCAAGGGAACTTCGTGGAGGTAAGGTTCTTGGAACTAAAACTCATTCTATGGTGATATTTTACTGATTAGACATGGAATTTATGGAAGTTAGTGGTTAAAATTGGGGGTTTAGGGTTTGAAATTGGAGACCTTGATTTAGGAATTTGAGGGGTCGTTTGTGGTCGGATTTTGATGTTCATGGTATGTATGGACTCGTGGGAGTATAAGGATTCTATTGATGTTATTTTTATCGAATTTTGAGACGTGGGCCTGAGGGTCTGGTTGGACCAATTTCGGGATTCTTGATGTAGTTTCATTATTTTTGCATGGGGTTCGTTCCCTTAGCATATATTAACGTTTTGATTCTGATTTTGGATAGACTATGCGTATTGAGGCTGAGTCAAGAGGCATGGGCGTCGCGGAGTAGTATTTCATCTGGTTTGAGGTAAGTAACGATTGTAAATCTAGACCTGAGGACTTGGTCCGTCCCGTGGCTTGCTCCGTCCCGTGGCGACTGTATAGTTGCATATTTTGATATATTGTATATGTTATACACGTACTTTTGGAAATTGGTTTGTTAATTTAGGCTGAATGCCAAGTTTGGGGCCTTTGTGCCGACTTGTTTAGACCCTTAGGGGTATTTTTACTACTTTCCTCACTCTATTTGATTTGAAAGCATATCCTCAGTCATGTTTTTATCAGCTTATTATTTAATCCGGTTTCATTACTCTACTTCTTAATATGTGAAAACTGTTTGGGCCGAGTTTCCCTGATTTTCATTGATATGCCCGAGCTGAGAGAGGTTGAGGACCTAATGGTGAGGATTATATATATATATATATATATATATATATATATATATATATATATATATATTATGGATCGGGTTGCACGTCGCAACGATTATTATACATATTTTATGGATCGGGCTGCACGCCGCAACGTTATTTATATGGATCGGGCTGCACACCGCAGCAATATGTATTGGGTCGGGCTGCGTGCCATAGCGATATGATGCTTGGGCTGTAGGAGCCCCTCCGGAGTCTGCACACCCCCAATGAGCATAGTCAACTACATATTACGGATCGGCGTGCACGTCGCAACGGTTATTATTATTATTATTATTATTATTATTATTATTATTATTATTATTATTATTATTATTATGAGATATCTATTGAGCTGGAGTGCTGACTGTGAGTACTAATTGACGAGAGCTGAGTCACGAGTGACTGAGAGACTTGCCCGAAAGGCTAGACCTATGAGTGATACCTAGCCCGAGGGGCTTATTTATGGCATTTTTTTGCTTTCAATCTTCTCTTTTACTGAGCGTCTGTTAAAAAATGTTGAATAAATATTTTCTAAGGATTATTAATTGAAACTAGAGTTTTACGAGATAACTGGTTATTGAACTGCAGATTTGACTTGCTATTTCTGTTGGGATTTTTTATATGATTTTAAATGCTCGTCACTGCACTTAGACTTTATTTACTTTAGTTACTTACTGAGTTGGAGTACTCACGTTACTCCCTGCATTTTGTGTGCAGATCCAGGTGGCCGAGCATCAGAGTGAGAGCTTCCAGCACTCTCAGAGTCTTATCCGGAGATCGCGAGGTAGCTGCACGGCGTTCGCAGCCCTGCCTTTCTCCTTCTTATTCTAGTAATTTGTATTTTCAGACTTGCTATGTATTAATTAGACAGTGTTGGGTTGTACTTAGAGGCTCATGACTAGTGACACCAGATTCAGGATGTGTTGATGTATTTTCGTACTTATTCCGCGTATTTCTTTAATATCTTAAAAATTGAAAGCTTTGAGACTTAATCTGTCTAGAAAAGTGAATTTATAAATGATCTCCATATTGTTCGTCTTGTTTTTGGGCTGGCCTAGTACTGTGATAGGCACCATCATGACCGGGGTATTTGGGGTCGTGACAAGTAGTCGGTTCGGGCCCGGATGAATTTCGGAATGAATTGAGACACTTTGTTTCAAGGTTGGAAGCTTAAGTTGAAATGGTTGATCAGATGTTGACTTATGTGTAAACGACTCCGGAATGGAGTTTTGATGGCTCTGTTAGCTCCGTTGGGTGATTTTGGACTTAAGAGCGTGTCCGGATAGTGATTTAGAGGCCCATAGTGGAATTAGGCTTGAAATGGCGATAATTAGAAATTTGAAAGTTTTACCAAGAGTGGACTTTGTGGTAACCAGGCTCAGATTGGAGTTTCAAGAGTTGAAGTAGGTCTGTGGTGTCATTTGTGACTTGTGTGCAAAATATGGGGTCAATCGGACATGATTTGATAGGTTTCAGTGTCGTTTGTAGAAGTTGGAAATTCCTTAGTTTTAATAGGCTTGAATTGGGGTGCGATTCGTGTTCTGATGTTGTTTGAGGTGATTTGGGGGCTCGACTAAGTTCGTATTGTATTTTAGGACTTGTCGGTATGTTTGGTGTAGGTCCCGGGGGCCTCAGGTTGATTTCGGATGATTAACTGATAGAAAATGAGACTTAGTGCATTGTTGAAGGTGGGAATTTTTTGGTGGATCGCTCCTGCCAGAGGTTGGCCGCAGGTGCAATGCCGCAGGTGCGGCTGGAGTTGTATAGGTGCGGAGATGGGCTGGCCTGGGTTAGGACGCAGGTGCGAGGGGTAAGCCGCATCTGCGAGCCCGCAGGTGCGAGCAAGGTTCCGCAGATACGGAGAAGAGGAGCTAGGTTGTTTTCGCAGAAGCGGACGCGGGGCCACATGTGCGGTCCCGTAGGTGCTAGACCTTGGCCGCAGAAGCGGCAGGCCAGGGGTTGAGTGTAAGCCCGCAGGTGCAGACCCCTAACCGCAAAAGCGATGCCACATATGCGGTTAAATGAACCGCAAAAGCAAAAAGGCTGTATAGAACCATAAATTCAAGGGTTCACGATTTTTCTTCATTTTGAACATTTCAAGCTCGGGATTGGGCGATTTTTGAGAGAACTTCTGAGGGGTTTTTTGAGGTAAGTCACTTGTGCTCATTTTTGTTCAATAATCTTGTTTCCCCATTGAATTTCCTTTCTAGTTTGTGTGTATTTAAGGTGGAATTTGGGGATTTGAGGCTAGGGATTTGGAGAGTTTGATTTGGCAATTTGGGTGGCCATTTGGTGTCGAATTTTGGTAAATTTGGTATGGTTGGACTCGTGGTTGAATGGGCTTTCAGGTTTTGTGACTTTTATCGTATTGTGAGATGTGGGCTCGGGAGGGGGGGGGGGGCTTTTGAGTCGACTTTTGGCTTTTGATTAATGACTTAGTATTTTCTTATGGAATTAATTTCTTTAGCTCGTGTTGATTGTATCGAACTGTTTGTGGCTAGATTCGAGGCATTTGGAGACCGATTCGTGAGGCAAGGGCGTGTTGGAGTAGGGATTTGCACGGCTTGAGGTAAGTAACAGTTCTAAATTTGGTTTTGAGGGTATGAAACCCCGTATTATGTATCATGTGATTGGTTTTAAGGTGACGCACATGCTAGGTGACGGGCGTGTGGGCATGCACCGTAGTAATTGTGACTTGGTCAATTCCATGGAACTGTTTAGTTGAATAATCTGTTGTTATCCGTATATCCTACATGTGTTATAGAAATTGAGCTGCAAATCATGTTAGAAATCATGTTTAGGCTATGTTTTGGTACTGTAGGGACCACAGAGGCCGTGTTACATGTTGAAATTATCTACTAATTGCTGCTTGTACTCACTCGCAGTTTTACTTGCATATTATATCTTAGTCTCTATTGTTCTTTATTGATGCATTATATCCTCGTTGTTTGGGTTGATTATCATGATTACTGAGAGCCCGAGAGACTCGGAAGGTTGATACTGAGTGAGGCCGAGGGCCTGATTGTGAGGGTATTTATGGAATCGGGCTGCCCGCCGCAACGTGTTTTATTGATTTATGCAATGATTGGATTGTTATAGCGGTTGGGCTAAAGGAGCCCCTCTAGAGTCTGTACACACCCCAGTGAGCACAGGTACCTACTGAGTGCGAGTGCCGAGCGACTGAGAGGAATGAGAGACTGTGAGGAATGAGCGACTGTGAGGTTGGAGTGTATGGGAGGATTGAGTGACTGTTGTTATGAGGTTATGCAGTTGATTTCATTACTGTTGTACTTCAGCTGGCATATATCAGTGTCAGGTAATTTCTGAGAGATGTCATATCCTGTTTAAATTGAACTTGACATGAATTAACTATTTTGGTCATTATTGTCGAACTTGAAAGAATGCCTATCTTCCTATATTGGAATTTTTGTAATTAAACTATAAATGTGAAGCTCGTCACTACTTTCAGTCCTTTATTTAGTCTTGTTACTTACTGAGTTGGTTGTACTCATGTCACGCCCCAAACCTGGGGAGGCGCGGCTGGCACCCGGTGCTGGGCTGGCCCGAGCGAACCACTCTGTAACTCATGATCGTTCGACCAAAACAAGAACATACATAGGTCGAGTTAGCTGGACTCATTTCTTTTGTAACTATCATGGGCCAACATGGCCACAACTCATAATGTACAACTGTAGGTGGAAAACACTATATCAAGAAACCATTTTTCTTAAAACGTGAATACATATGGGCCGTCAAGGCCTCTGACATACTGTACAAAATAAACCTCTGTCTACAAATTCTCTAAGAGTATTTGACATCAAATGGGACAAGGTACCGGCCTACCCATATGTCTGTAGCAAAACTCTGACACGATGACTAATATACTCGGCTGCACTCCGAATGAGGTGAAGTCTTACCGATCCTTCGCTGAATGCCAATCTCATCTACTATGAGTGATCTTCAGATTGATTATCTATACCTGCAGGCATGAATGCAGTGTCCCCAACAAAAGGACGTCAGTACGAATAATGTACTAAGTATGTAAGACAGAACTAAAACATAACAATAAGTCTACATTAGTTAAAGATATATAAGAATCAAAATGAATCTCTGAAGTGCCACCATATATACATACTTATCATACTTATATATATAATGCTTCTCTTTGAGACTGTTTCTATTATCCATATTGTATGATGCATGACTGCCCAACTGATCAGTGGAAACTGCCCGATTGGCCGTTACACGTTCGTAAATGTATGACTGCCAAACCGGTGGTAAATAATGATACATAACTACCCAACCGGTGGTAACTAACGGATCACCCGTATCACGGTGGTAAATGCATGTCTTCCCAACTGACCGTAGCACGGTAGTAAATGAAGATGCTTGACTGCCCAACCGGCCGTAGCACGATGGTAAATGAAGATGCATGACTGCCCAACCGGCCGTAGCACGGTGGTAAATGAATATGCATGACTGCCTAACCAGCCGTATCATGGTGGTAAATATGTAACTGCCCAACCGGCTGTAGCACGGTGGTAAATGAATATGCATGTATTACAATATTATAAATTTTAACATCTTTATCATATACCTCAATACAGAACTAGAAACATACTTAGACATGCTTGAATATCACTTTACGAGAATGAATAATATAGACATCCTTAACTGCTAAGAGTAGAAACACTTATGGAACAACATTACGTTTACGTATCGTTACTTGGATCATGCCAAAAAGAAAGAAGGAATAACTTAACATACCTTAATTGCTCATAAGAGCTCGAAAAGGTCGTAGATAAATCATTCAAACTTGGATAATTTTGTGGCATGAATTTCCAAAGATTTATCCTTAAACTAAGGTGCTGCATGTTTGGTAACTCATTCTCCGTAACAAATGAAGAGAGAATGTTTATGATTGCCTTTTCCAGGAATGAGACTACACCAACTTAAATTGACCGTTATATAATATCCTTTAAGAAATGATAGCAAAAAGCCATTAAATATTTGGCTTCCACCTGGCCATGTATTGGCGGTGGAAGTCCTACATTTATGACATGTATAATGCTTACTATGATAAAGGATATTTGCCACATTTAAGTACTTAATGTATATAAAATTTTGTTTACTTTATATCCCAGATTTAATCAATTAGTCACATAATTAAGAATTATCTTATTTACTTAAAATACTACTCACTTTTAACATGCTTTATGTAACTTACTATAATATACTTTACTATCATTGTCATGTGGTACAATATAAAATCAATACATATACTATCATTTCATTAAAACATTCATGTGAAAAAATCACATAGTTTCTCAACTTCTAATTTTTCTAATCTCATATAAAGAGTAAAAATTTTCGTACGCTTAATTCTTAAAAAGGTAAAATGATAACCTTCTGTTCTTGTGCGAAAATAATTTCTATCTTTACAATAAAGAGAATCTCATAAACTTTCTTATATTATGAGTATAATTTACCATATCCGAAAATAGTAATAATGGTAACTACCCAAAATTATACTTATAAAACTATTACTAAAATACTTTACTTAAAAGAAAATACCACACTAACATAATATCTAACGGCATCAAGGTTGATAAACTTACGAGGTCTTATAATACATAGTCACAAATTCTCTATAATCTCATGAGTGGTCTTAATCCCTTCAAGCTCATATGGATTACTACGACTTATCCTAATATTAAAGTACGGGATGTAACATCCTTCCCCCCTTTAGAACATTCGTCCTTGAATGTCAACTCTTAGAGATTTACAAAATTTTCACTAGGATCTCCTCTGTAAATAAAACTAAAACCCAAACCATATCTGAAGTCTCGACTATTTACAACCTTTTGTAGTTGAAAATCTCATAGTTTCTTTACCTTTAACTTACTTACCTCTCAATCTCGCATCGTATCTTCTATTTCTTTCACAACCTCCCTTCCACATTACGCCTTAAAGCTCTACTGCGATACCTGTACCTCTCGTGCTTACTAAATCTGGCAAAAGCTTCATACTGACTTCTTACAACTCAGCTCTATGGTACGATCTGGAAACAAAATAAGGGTAATCATGAAATGAAGATATTCTACTTGTCTTCTGAACTAAATTCTTGGAGAAAAAAAAATTTTCTTCTTGATCCCGCTTACTATATTTCTCGTTTGTTAATTTCTTGTCTTGGTGAGAGGGAGATAAGGATATCTCGTCTTAACAATGAATCAAATGAAAGTTAAAACATTTCCTAAATGCCCTATAGCCTCTCAATTATAAATGTGGCGCGCAACACACCCATAAGTGAGACTCTACTAGGCACGACTTTGTAGACTTTCCAGTACACGACCTGCTCTGATACCACTTTGTCACGCCCAAACCTGGGGAGGCGTGGCTGGCACCCGGTGCCGGGCTAGCCCGAGCAAACCACTCTGTAACTCATGATCGTTTGACCAAAATTAGAACATACATAGGTCGAGTTAGCTGGACTCATTCCCTTTGTCACTATCATGGGCCAACATGGCCACAACTCATAATGTACAACTGTAGGTAAAAAACACTGTATCACGGAACCAGTTTTCTTAAAACATGAATACATATGGGCCGTCAAGGCCTCTGACATACTGTACAAAATGAACCTCTATCTACAAAGCCTCTAAGATTAATTGACATCAAATGGGACAGGGTACCGCCCTATCCATAAATCTGTAGCAAAACTCTGACACGATGACTCATAGACTCGGCTGCACTCCGAATGAGGTGGAGTCTTACCGATCCTTTGCTGAACGCCAATCTCATCTACTATGAGTGATCGTCAAACTGATTATCTATACCTAAAGGCATGAATGCAGCATCCCCAACAAAAGGACGCCAGTACGAATAATGTACTAAGTATGTAAGGTAGAACTGAAACATAACAATAAGTCAACATTAATTAAAGACATATAATAATCAACATGAATCTCTGAAGTGCCACCATATATACTTACTTATCATACTTATATATATAATGCTTCTCTTTGAGACTGTTTCTATTAACCATATCGTATCATGCATGACTGCCGAACTGATTAGTGGTAATTGCCCGACCGGCCGTCGTACGGTGGTAAATGTATGACTGCCCAATCAGTGATAAATAATGATACATAGCTGCCCAACCGGTGGTAACTGCCTGATTGGCTGTAACACGGTGGTAAATGCATGTCTTCCAACCAACCGTGGCACGGTGGTAAATGAAGATGCATGATTGCCCAACCGGCCGTAGTACGGTGGTAAATGAAGATGCATGACTGCCCAACCGGCCGTAGCACGGTGGTAATTGAATATGCATGACTGCCCAACCGGCCATAGCACAGTGGTAAATATGTAACTGTCCAACCGGCTGTAGCACGGTGGTAAATAAATATGCATGAAGATGCATACTATATTATAAATATTAACATCTTTATCATATACCTCTATACAGAACTAGATACATACTTAGACATGCTTGAATATAACTTTACGGGAATGAATAACATAGATATTCTTAACTGCTAAGAGTAGAAACACTTATGGAACAACATTACATTTATGTATCATTATTTGGATCATGCCAAAAAGAAAGAAGAAATAACTTTAACATACCTTAATTGCTCATAAGAGCTCGAGAAGGTCGTAGATAAATCATTCAAACTTGGATAATTTTGTGGCATGAATTTCCAAAGGTTTATCCTTAACTAAGGTGCTGCACGTTTGGTAACTCATTCTCCATAACAAATGAAGAGAGAATGTTTATGATTGCCTTTTCCAGGAATGAGACTACACCAACTTAAATTGAACGTTATATAATAGCCTTCAAGAAATGATAGCACAAAGTCATTAAATGTTTGGCCTGGTCATGTATTGGTGGTGGTAGTCCTACATTTATGACATGTCTAATGCTTACTATGACAAACGATATTTGCCACATTTAAGTATTTAATGTATATAAAATTGTGTTTACTTTATTTTCTCATATTTAACCAATTAGCCACATAATTAACAATTATCTCAACTTACTTAAAATACTACTCACTTTTAAAATATTTTATATAACTTACTATAATATACTTTACTATCATGGTCATGTAGTACCATATAAAATCAATACATACACAATTATTTCATTTAAAAAATTCATGTAAAAAAATGCACATATTTTCTCAACTTCTAATTTTCCTTATCTCATATAAAGATTGAAAATTTTCGTACACTTAATTCTTAAAATTGTAAAAATATAACCTTCTTTTCTAGTGCAAAAACAATTTCTATCTTTACAATAAAGAAAATCTCATAAACTTTCTTATATTATGAGTATAATTTACCATATCCGAAAATAGTAATAATGATAACTACCCAAAATTATACTTATAAAACTTTTACTAAAATACTCTACTTAAAAGAAAACACCACACTAACATATATCTACCGGTATCAAGGTTGGTAAACTTACGGGATCTTATAATAACATAGTCACAAATCCTCTATAATCTCATGAATGGTCTTAATCTCTTCAAGCTCATATGGATTACTACGACTTATCCTAATATTAAAGTACGAAATGTAACAATTCACGCTATACCCTACACTTCATGTGCAGATCCAAGTGTTTCCGGACACAGTGGGAGTTGATTCTCTGTGCAGCTTGATCATTTGGAGATTCCAAGGTAGCTGCCCGGAATTGCAAACCTTGTCACTCTTTCTCTATCTTTCAGCTTTATGTATTTAGTTTCAGTCTTTCATAGACAGTGTTTCCAGACTTGTGTTGTATGGACGCTTATGTTGTTACGACCCGGATTTCACACCCTCGGGAGTCGTGATGACGCCTACTCGTAGAAGCTAGGCAAGCTATGAAATTAGAAATCTTAACCCTTTTCATTTTTAATACCTTTAATTACTGATAATAACAGGTGATAAATAGAGAAATAATAGCGGAAGAAGAAAATTTAAGCGGAAGACTTAGACAAATATAATACCAAATCGTTACTAATAGCCAACATATGTCTCTACCCAGAAATCGGTGCCACAACATTCACGGATTGTCTATGATTACTACATACAAATGTCTGAAAGAAAGAAACTCAGTCTGTCTCAGATGCAAATGATAACAGAACATAATAGTGGATAGAAGAGATGCCGGACCTGCGGACGCCAGTAGGACTACCTCGGGATCTCTGTGGAATGAAGGCTGGCTCCCAGACTACTGTTGTTGCCCCAGTACTGCTCCGGTATCTGCACAGAGTGCAGAGTGTAGCATCAGCACAACCGACCCCATGTGCTGGTAAGTGCCTGGCCTAACCCTGGCGAGGTAGTGACGAGGCTAGGACTAGACTCCAGATAAACCTGTGTAGTTATAAATATATATATATATAACGGAAAATAAACTAGAACAAATAAATTAAAGATGGGAAGGGAAAACATGCTTCGGGGGACTAACAGATAAAACAGAATCTCAAGAGAATTATCAAGAAACCAAAAAAAATTCAACTTCTATCAAGGATAAGGAAAACAAATGCAATTTACACTTTCGGTTCACATCTCGTTGCAGGCGTGCAACCCGATCCAATTTCTCATATCCTTGTGGTAGGCGTACCACCCGATCCCATTTTATTATATCTCGTGGAAGGCGTACCACCCGATCCCATTTCATTATATCTTGTGGTAGGCGTACCACCCGATCCCATTTCATCATATCTTGTGGTAGGCGTACCACCCGATCCCATTTCATCATATCTCGTGGTAGGCGTACCACCCGATCCCAATTCATCATATCTCGTGGTAGGCGTACCACCCGATCCCATTTACAAGCCAACACAAAATTATAAGGAATCCCGGCAAGGGAACAAAGCAATATAATAACTTCCCGGCAAGGGAACAACAATATTTAAGGCAAACATCCCGGCAAAGGAGAATCAGCTATAACCAATCCTAACTCAACTCCTACTCTGCTCAATTAGTACCAATCCTCAATCATATATAAAATCCACGAAAATAAACTAAATCTTTGCTCAATATCGGATACCATCAATTTTTAACACCCGTAGAATCATTCAAGAACACAATAACTATCAATTCAAGACTCACGGTCATGCTCGACACCAACGTACAGATACCCTTCACCGTGCCTGTACGTCGTACTCAACAAGAAGCAATTAGCAAATAGGACACAACTCCTAATCCCTCAAGCTAAGGTTAGACCGGACACTTACCTCAAACTTCCACGGCCAACTCAAGCCTCAAACACCGCCTTTCCTTTCGAATTCGGCTCCAAATCGATCGTATCTATACATAATCGACTTCATAACATCAATAAACGCTAAACAATTCAATTCCAATGCTCAATTATAGCTTTTTGATCATTCTTCCCAAAAACTCAAAAATTGACCCCGGGCCCGCTTGGTCAAAACACGAGGTTCGAACCAAAATCCGATCCCCCATTCACCCACGAGACCAAATATATAATTATTTTCAGAATTCGACCCCAGAACGAGGTCTAAATCACAATTAATCAAAAAGCCCTAACTCTACCCAAATTCCTAATATTGTACCCTTAATCACATGTTTTAGGCCTAGAAATCTAGTGGGTGTTGATAAAAATGGAAGAAAACAAGTTAAAGATTACTTACCCAAGAGATTATGGTGAGGAAATGCTTCAAAAATCGCGTAAGAGCTTTGGAGAAGAAGAGGTTTATGAAATTTTATAAAAATCCCGTAAGTGTTCTGTTTTGGGTCTTTTAAAATAACTGGGCAAAAATATCCTTCGTGTTCGCGACAGACACTTCGCGTTCGCGATGGGTCAGGCTGGATAAGCCTTCATGTTCGCGTAAACCGGCTTGCGTTCGCGGAGAAGGATACCCTCGAGCCCTCACGTTCGCGTCCAATGGGTCGCGTTCGCGTAGGGTAATTGCCCCACCCCCTGCCCAGGCCCACTTGGCCTTCGCATTCGCGTGGCCAGGACCGTGTTCGCAAAGGTATAACCCCCCATTGCCTCGTGTTTGCGACCTGAGGTACGCGTTCGCATAGAAGGATTTTCCTTCGACAAACTTTAATGCATCGCGTTCGCGTGGGTTCTCCCACGAACGCGAAGGAGAAAGTATCAGTACACCAAATCAGCTGTTTCTGCAATTTTTCTTATGTCCAAAACTTCCCAAAACACATCCGAAACACCCCCGAGCCCTCAGGGCTCCTAACCAAATATAAGTACTAACTCAACAACACCATTCAAACTTATCCGTGCGATCAAATCGCTAAAATAACGTCAATAACCACGAATTAAACCTCAAAATCAAAGAATTTTTCTCAAACTTCATAAAACATCAACTTTAGCAATTTAGGTCCGAATCACATCAAGCGACATCCGTTTTCCACCAAATTTTACAGAATTGACTTAAATCATATACAAGACCTGTACCGGGTGCCGGAACCAAAATACGAGCCCGATACCACCATGTTCTAAACAAATTTCATTTCAAATTTCCAAAAATAATTTCAGAAAACAATTTCCTTTAAAAATTCATTTCTCGGGCTTGGGACCTCGGAATTCGATTTCGGGCATACGCCCAAGTCCCGTATTTTCCTACGGACCCTCCGGGACCGTCAAATCACGGGTCCGAGTCCGTTTACCCAAAACGTTGACCAAAGTTAAACTAATTCATTTATTAGCCAAATTTTATCATTTTTTACAGATTTTCATGTTTAAGCTTTTCGGCTATGCGCCCGGACTGCGCACGCAAATCGAAGTGACTCTAAATGAGGTTTTCAAGGCCTCGGAAACACAGAATTTAATTTAAAAGCAAGCGATGGCCTTTGGGTCATCACATTCTCCACCTCTAAAACAACCGTTCGTCCTCGAACGGACAGAAGAAGGAAGTACCTGAGTCGGGGAAAAGATGGGGATAATGGCTCCGTATATCGAACTCGGACTCCCAGGTCGAGGTCTCAAGAGGCTGACCTCTCCACTGAACACGAACAGAAGGGAAACTCTTCGACCTCAACTGACGAACCTGCCGGTGTGGAATAGCTATCGGCTCATCCTCATAAGACAAGTCCATGTCCAACTGGACAGTTCTGAAATCTAACACGTAGGAGGGATCGCCGTGATACCTCCGAAGCATGGACACATGGAACACTGGATGCACGACTGATAAGTTCGGCAACAATGCAAGTCTATGAGCCACTTCTCCCACTCGATCAAGAATCTCAAACGTACCAATGAACCTAGGGCTAAGTTGCCCTTCTTTCCAAATCTCATCACGCCCTTCATAGGCGACACTCGAAGCAATACACGCTCACCGACCATGAAAGCCAAATCACGAACCTTGCGGTCGGCATAACTCTTTTGCCTGGACTGAGCTGAACGAAGCCTATCCTGAATGATCCTGACCTCGTCCAAGGCATCCTGAACCAGATCCGTACCCAACAACCGAGCCTCTCCCGGCTCAAACCATCCAACCGGAGACCGACACCGCCTACCATAAAAAGCCTCGTAAGGAGCCATCTGGATGCTTGACTGGTAGCTGTTGTTGTAGGCGAACTCCGCTAAAGGCAAAAACTGATCCCACGAGCCTCCAAAGTCAATAACATAAGCTCGGAGCATATCCTCCAAAATCTGAATAGTCCGCTCGGAATGCCCGTCCATTTGGGGATGAAATGCTGTGCTCAACTCAACCCGTGTGCCCAACTCTCGCTGAATAGCTCTCCAGAAACGCGAGGTAAACTACGCACCTCGGTCCGAAATGATAGACACAGGCACACCATGAAGACGAACAATCTCCTGGATATAGATCTCAGCTAACCTCTCAGAAGAATAGGAGACTGCCACAGGAATGAAATGTGCTGACTTGGTCAGCCTATCAACAATGACCCACACTGCATCGAACTTCTTCCGAGTCTGCGGGAGTCTAGTAACAAAGTCCATAGTGATCCGCTCCCACTTCCACTCGGGAAGATCAATCCTCTGAAATGAACCACCGGGCCTCTGATGCTCGTACTTGACCTGCTGACAATTCAAACACCGAGCCACATATGCAACGATATCCTTCTTCATTCTCCGCCACCAATAATGCTGCCGCAAATCCTGGTACATCTTCGCGGCGCCCGGATGAATAGAGTACCGAGAGCCGGGGGCCTCCTATAAAATCAACTCTCGAAGACCATCCACATTGGGCATACAGACTCGGCCCTGCAATCTCAAAACTCCATCATCACCTATGGTAACCTGCTTGGCACCTCCGTGCTGCACCATGTCTCTAAGGACACACAAATGGGGATAATCAAACTGCCGATCTCGGATACGCTCCAATAATGAAGAACGAGCGACTGTGCAAGCTAACACACGGCTGGGCTCAGAAACATCCAACCTCATGAACTGATTGGCCAAAGCCTCAACATCCAAAGCAAGCGGTCTCTCACCGACCGGAATATAAGCTAAACTGCCCATGCTGGCTGACTTCCTACTCAGGGCATCGGCCACCACATTGCCCTTCCCTGGATGATATAAGATGGTGATATCACAATCATTAAACAACTCTAACCACCTCCTCTGCCTCAAATTCAACTCCTTTTGCTTGAACAAATACTGAAGACTCTTGTGATCCGTGAACACCTCACATGCCACGCCATACAGATAATGCCTCTAGATCTTCAACGCGTGGACAATGGCTGCTAGCTCCAAATCATGAACCGGATAGTTCTTCTCATGAATCTTCAACTGCCGCGAAGCATAGGCAATGACCTTGCCATCCTGCATCAACACTGCACCAAGTCCAATACGAGAACCATCACAATAAACTGTATAAGGCCTTGAACCTGTGGGCAAAACCAATACCGGTGCCGTAGTCAGAGCTGTCTTGAGCTTCTAAAAGCTCGCCTCACACTCATCCGACCATCTGAATTGGGCACCCTTCTGGGTCAACGTGGTCATCGGGGCTGCAATAGATGAAAACCCCTTCACGAACCGACGATAGTAGCCTGTCAATCCCAAGAAACTCCGAATCTCTGTAGCTGATGCTGGTCTCGGCCAGTTCTTGATTGCCTCAATCTTCTTCGGATCAACCTGAATACCCTCTGCTGATACAACATAACCCGAAAATGCAACTAAACTCAACTAGAACTCGCACTTCGAGAATTTAGCATATAACTGACTATCCCTCAGATTTTGAAGAACCACTCTAAGGTGCTGCTCGTGCTCCTCCTGGCTACTGGAATATATCAATATATCATCAATGAAGACTATCACGAACGAATCCAAATAAGGCCTGAACACTTGGTTCATCAAATCCATGAAGGCTGCTGGGGCATTGGTCAACCCGAATGACATAACCAAGAACTCATAATGCCCGTACCGAGTGCGGAAAGCTGTCTTAGGGACATCGGATGCCCTAATCCTCAGCTGATGGTGGCCAGATCTCAAGTCAATCTTTGAAAATACCTTGGCACCCTGAAGCTGGTCGAACAAATCATCAATCCTCGGCAGCGGATACTTATTCTTGATTGTAACCTTATTCAATTGCCGGTAATCAATACACATCCTCATCGACCCATCCTTCTTCTTAACAAACAACACCGGCGCACCCCAAGGCGAAACACTGGGTCTAGTGAAACCCTTCTCAAGCAAGTCTTGCAATTGCTCCTTTAACTCTTTCAACTCAGGCGGGGCCATGCGATACGGCGGGATAGAAATGGGTTGCGTACCCGGAACCAGATCAATGCAGAAATCAATATCCCTGTCGGCTGGCATACCCGGCAGGTCTGAAGGAAATACCTCAGGAAACTCCCAAACCGCGGGCACAGAATCAATAGGAGGGACCTCAGCACTAGAATTGCGAACATAAGCCAAATAGGCCAAACACCCCTTCTCGACCATACGCCGAGCCTTCACATAAGAAATAACACTACGGGTAGAATGACCAGGAGTCCCTCTCCACTCTAAACGAGGCAAACCCGTTAAGGCTAAGGTCACAGTCTCGGCATGACAGTCTAAGATAGCGTGGTAAGGTGATAACCAGTCCATCCCCAAAATAACATCGAAATCAACCATGTCTAGAAGAAGCAAGTCTACACGAGTCTCAAGACCCCCAATCACCACAATACAAGAACGATGGACTCGATCAACCATAATAGAATCACCCACCGGTGTAGACACATAAATAGGAGCACTCAAAGAATCACTAGGCATGACTAGATACGGTGCAAAGTAAGATGACAGATACGAGTATGTAGACCGTGGATCAAATAACACTGAAGCATCTCTATCACAAACCAGAACAGTACCCGTGATGACTGCATCGGAAGCCTCAGCCTCAGGCCTGGCTGGGAAAGCATAACATCGGGGCTGGGCCCCACCACTCTGATCTACCTCTCTGGGACGGCCTGCAGCTGGCTGGCCTCCACCTCTAGCGGTCTGAGATCCACCTCTAGCACCTCTACCTCCACCTCTAGCACCTCTACCCCCACCTCTAGCTGGCTGGGCGGGCTGTGGAACACCTGGTGCCTGAACCATAGCACAGGAACCCTGATGCGGAGAACTGCTCAAAGCTCGAGGGCAATACCTAGCAATGTGTCTCGTGTCGCCACAAGTAAAACAAGCCCTCGGCTGCTAGGGCTGACGACCCTGGAAACTCTAAAGCAGTGGTGCACTGATTGGAGCTGGTGGTGCGCTGTAGGACTGCTGATCAGAATATTGCATCTGAGGACTACGATCACCTGAAGCACGGTGAGAAACCTGGAGTGCTAACTGAAAAGGCCTAGGACGATGGCCTCTATCATACGAATCCTTGCCTCCAGACGAGGCACCACTGAATCTGCCTGACTGACGGGGTCTCTTGTCTGCCCTGTGACCCCCCTCCCCCCCCCCCCCGGTGATAAAACCATCTCAACTTTCCGGGCCACATTGGCCGCCTCCTGGAAGGATATATCGCTCCCAGCCTCTCTAGCCATCTGAAGACGAATCGGTTGAATGAGTCCATCAATGAACCGTCTCACTCTCTCCCTTTCAGTGGGAAGTATGATAAGAGCATGGCGAGCTAAATCAATAAATCTGGTCTCTTACTGGGTGACAGTCATGGATCCCTACTAGAGGCGCTCGAACTGCCTTCGATAGGCCTCTCGCTGGGTGATAGGGAGAAACTTCTTCAGAAATAGCTGTGTGAACTGCTCCCAGGTCAAGGCTGGCGATCCTGCTCGTCTAGCTAAGCAATAATCCCTCCACCAAGTCTTGGCGGATACAGACAAGCGAAATGTGGCAAAATTGACCCCCGTTGGTCTCAACTATCCCCATGTTCCGAAGAACCTCATGACAGCTGTCTAGATAATCCTAGGTGTCCTCTGTAGATGCACCACTGAAAGTAGTAGTGAAGAGCTTGGTGAACCTTTCCAATCTCCACAAAGCATCGGCAGACATAGCTGCACCATCGCCGGTCTGAGCTACCACACCCGCCTGAACTGCTCTAACTGGCTAAGCCGCTGGAGTCTGAAACTGGGGAGCTACCTGCTTCGGAGTGCGAGTAGCAAGAGTCTGGGCTCCTCCTCTAGCCTAGCATCCTGAAGAACTAGGGTAGAAATAAACCCCTCTAGGACCTGAGCTGGGCCCACCGGAATCGCTGGGGCCGGGACCTCATCCTCAAAATCAACCTGAGGCTCCGCCGCTGGTGCTGCTGCTCTGGGCTGAGCTCTGCCCCTACCTCGGCCTCTAGCACGGCCTCGCCCTCGCCCTCTGCCCCTCGTGGGAGCTGTTGCTGGGGGCTCGGGCTGCTGATCGGTAGATGGGGAAGCGCGTGTTCTCGCCATCTGCGAAAGAACAAATGTGAAGTTTTCCTAACTCGGTAGCCTCTGGGGATAAATACAGACGTCTCCGTACCGATCCCTCAGACTCTACTAAGTTTGTCCATGAATTGTGAGACCTATGTAACCTAGAGCTCTGTACCAACTTGTCACGATCCGGATTTCCCACCCTCGGGAGTCGTGATGGCGCCTACTCGTAGAAGCTAGGAAAGCCATCAAATTAGAAATCTTAACCCTTTTCATTTTTAATACCTTTAATTACTGATAGTAACATGTGATAAACAGAGAAACAATAGCGGAAGACTTAGACAAATATAATACCAAATCGTTACTAATAGCCAACATATGTCTGTACCTAGAAACCAGTGCCATAACATTTACGGAATGTCTATGATTACTACATACAAATGTCTGAAAGAAAGAAACTCAGTCTGTCTCAGATACAAATGATAACAGAACATAATAGTGGATAGAAGAGACGCCGGGCTTGCGAACGCCTGCAAGACTACCTCGGGATCTCTTTGGGCTGAAGGCTGGCTCCCAGACTACTGCTGCTACCCCAGTACTGCTCCGGTATCTGCACAGAGTGCAGAGTGTAGCATCAGCACAACCGACCCCATGTGCTGGTAAGTGCCTGGCCTAACCCCGACGAGGTAGTGACGAGTCTCGGACTAGACTCCATATAAACCTGTGCAGTCATATATATATACATACAGCGGAAAATAAACTAGAACAAATAATTTAAAGCTGGGAAGGGGAAACATGCTTCAGGGACTAACAGATAAAACAGAATCTCAAGAGAATTATCAAGAAACCAAAAAAAATTCAACTTCTATCAAGGATAAGGAAAACAAAGGCAATTTATACTTTCGGTTCACATCTCGTTGCAGGCGTGCAACCCGATCCCATTTCTCATATCCTTGTGGTAGGCGTACCACCCGATCCCATTTCATTATATCTCGTGGTAGGCGTACCAGCCGATCCCATTTCATCATATCTCGTGGTAGGCATACCACCCGATCCCATTTCATCATATCTCGTGGTAGGCGTAACACCCGATCCCATTTCATCATATCTCGTGGTAGGCGTACCACCCGATCCCATTTCATCATATCACGTGGTAGGCATACCACCCGATCCCATTTACAAGCCAACACAAAATTATAAGGAATCCCGGCAAGGGAACAAAGCAATGTAATAACTTTCCGGCAAGGGAACAACAATATTTAAGGCAAACATCCCGGCAACGGAGAATCAGCTATGACCGATTAACTCAACTCCTACTCAGCTCAATTAGTACCAATCCTCAATCATAAATAAAATCCACGAAAATAAACTAAATCTTTGCTCAATATCGGATACCATCAATTTTTAACACCCGTAGTATCATCCAAGAACACAATAACTATCAATTCAAGACTCACGGTCATGCTCGACACCAACGTATAGATACCCGTCACCATTCCTATACGTCGTACTCAACAAGAAGCAATTAGCAAATAGGACACAACTCCTAATCCCTCAAGCTAAGGTTAGACCGAACACTTACCTCAAATTTCCACGGCCAACTCAAGCCTCAAACAGCGCCTTTCCTTTCGAATTCGGCTCCAAATCGATCGTATCTATACATAATCGACTTCATAACATCAATAAACGCTAAACAATTCAATTCCAATGCTCAATTATAGCTTTTTATTCATTCTTCCCAAAAACCCAAAAATTGACCCCGGGCCCGCTTGGCCAAAACACGAGGTTCGAACCAAAATCCGATCCCCCATTTATCCACGAGCCCAAATATATAATTATTTCCAAAATTGGACCCAAAAATGAGGTCTAAATCACAATTAATCAAAAAGCCCTAACTCTACCCAAATCCCTAATTTTCTACTCTTAATCACATGTTTTAGGCCTAGAAATCTAGTGGGTGTTGATAAAAATGGAAGAAAACAAGTTAAAGATTACTTACCCAAGAGATTATGGTGAGGAAATGCTTCAAAAATCGCCTAAGAGCTTTGGAGAGGAAGAGGTTTGTGAAATTTTATAAAAATCCCGTAAGTGTTCTGTTTTGGGTCTTTTAAAATAACTGGGCAAAAATGTCTTTCGCGTTCGCGACAGATACTTCGCGTTCGCGATGGGTCAAGCTGGATATGCCTTCGCGTTCGCGTAAACGGGCTCGCGTTCACGGAGAAGGATCCCCTCGAGCCCTCGCGTTCGCGTCCAATGGGTCGCGTTTGCATAGGGTAATTGCCCCACCCCCTGCCCAGGCCCACTTGGCCTTCACGTTTGCGTGGCCAGGACCGCGTTCGCGATGGCATAGCCCCCCACTGCCTCGCGTTTGCGACCTGGGCTACGCATTCGCGTAGAAGGATTTTCCTCCGACAAGCTTTAATGCATCGCGTTCGCGTGGGTTCTCCCGCGAACACGAAGAAGAAAGTATCAGTACACCAGATCAGCTGTTTCTGCAATTTTTCTTAAGTTCAAAACATCCCGAAACACATCTGAAACACCCCCGAGCCCTCGGGGCTCCTAACCAAACATACGTACTAACTCAACAACATCATACGAACTTATCCGTGCGATCAAATCGCTAAAATAACCTCAATAACCACGAATTAAACCTCAAAATCAAAGGATTTTTCTCAAACTTTATAAAACATCAACTTTAGCAATTTAGATCCGAATCACGTCAAACAACATTCGTTTTTCACCAAATTTTACAAAAATTACTTAAATCATATATAAGACCTGTACCGGGCGCCCGAACCAAAATACGGGCCCGATACCACCATGTTCTAAACAAATTTCATTTCAAATTTTCTTAAACAATTTCAGAAAACAATTTCCTTTAAAAATTCATTTCTCGGGCTTGGGACCTTGGAATTCGATTCTGGACATACAGCCAAGTCCCGTATTTTCTTACGGACCCTCCGGGACCGTCAAATCACGGGTCCGGGTCCGTTTACCCGAAACGTTCACCGAAGTCAAATTAATTTATTTATTAGCCAAATTTTATTATTTTTCACAGATTTTCATGTTTAAGCTTTCCGGCTACACGCCCGGACTGCGCACGCAAATAAGAGTGATTCTAAATGAGGTTTTCAAGGCCTCGAAAACACATAATTCAATTTAAAAGCAAGTGATGACCTTTTGGGTCATCATAAATGTAGTCAGTGACACCCAGATTTTGGGAATTTTCGTATTGGGTTCTTGACCTTCTATCCGGTCTTTGAGAGTTTTGATGATTTAAACCTGTGTTATTTCATTTTTTTTAAATGTATTGTAAGTATTTTAAAGTGTCGGTTTGCCTAGTACCACGTTAGGCGCCTTCACGATAGGCTAGGTTTTGGGTCATGATAGGAGGGTTGTGTGTACGCAGAACTTTCCCCTACCTATGAAGGTAGAGAGGTTGTTTCCCAAATACCCTCGGCTCAAGAGGCGTTTGGACATAAGAATTGTAAAATTCTAAAAAAATGAAAACTTTTTCCAAGTGAAAATAATATTTAAAAATTAGAGTTGTGTTTGGACATGAATATAATTTTTGGCTTATTTTTGACTTTTTGTGAGTGATCTGAGCTTTTTGGATTTTTTTTAAATTTTTGAAAATTTCAAAATTCATCTTCAAATGAAAATTAAAAATTTTATGGCCAAACACTAGTTTCGAAAAAAAGTCAAAGTTTTCCGAAAAAACTAAAAAAAATCTTATGTCCAAACGGGGTCTTAATCTTGCAAATTTGCAAAAAAATGCATAAGAATGGCTTTGATCAAAATATATTTTGACTTTAAAGTCTAATAATATCAATAAATTAAAAAAAAAAATGGAGGAGTAGTCATCATCTACAAACCATGTTTGAGTGAAATTATTTTGTGTCTAAGTTACGTATGGAATAGTCATATTTGAGACGGATAAAAAACGGGTTATCCGGCGGATAATATAGATATCCATATTATCCATGGCTTCTTGAATATGATTACTTATGGGAGAATTCCTAGTCTTCCAAACTTAAGGAACCCTAATTTGAGGCTTTACAAAAGTAAAAGTTAAACACATGAGTTATCCATTGATTATCCATTTGGTTAACCATTTTCTAAGTAGATAATATGATTCTTATCCATATTCGACCCATTTTTAAATATTTCATTATCCAACCCATTTTTAATGGATAATATGGGTGGATAACTATTTTCTTTTAACCATTTTGCCACCTCTACTTTTAATCATTGAATATTGTACCTTTATTATGTAAATTAGAAACTTTATCAGTAAACCCACACTCAATATTCAATATTAAACGCTACTACTTGAGATCTTCTAGGAGTCCTATTCATAGTGCTTTTTCTTCGATAGGACTCCTACTGTTCCAAGGATTCCACAAGCTTTGGGATTTTTGTCTTTGAGTGAATTATCTGTATCTTCTTGAGCAACGATCCTTATCACATATAGCAGCCTTCTTCCACCAAACTCGTACATGGGTAACTTTGAGATAAAGTTACTGTCTTGTACGTGCATGCACCAATATGAGGAGCTGATCCTTTAAGGAGCTTGTTCTTTAGAACAATTAAACAGCTACGTTGAGGACCTTGTTCTTTAAGCATTTAATCACACTTTATTAATCATCAAAACTTCAATAACCAATAATCTATCTATCTATCTATCTATCTATCTATATATATATATATATATATATATATATATATCATATTTCATCACCTTGTTTGCTATCTCATCATCCATGTAATTTTCTTTCTGTCTTGCATCTCATGTCAGATTGTCGTCATGATTATAGCCATCTTGTAGTTTAAGAGATTTGTACTTGTTACCTCTAATAGTTTTTGTTAAATTAATCATGATGGCTTGTGTTTATAAATTTACAAAGTGAAAAACTCAAGAATCAAGTAAGTAGTTAAAAAATGTAATGATCATTCGTGCAATTTTAATTTCGTGCACTTTTTTTTCTTCAACTATTATAAAACTCGTGCAATTTTCGTGCAACGTTTTTTTAAATGTGCACGTTATGTGTACGTCTTAAAAAAAGTTAGATGAAACTGCATATCCCTATAAATTAAGTACTGAATTTGTTCATAAAATAATGTGGGAAAATGTAGAGAAGATAAGGAAGGGCACGAAAAATACTTACCGAGATGCATAACTTGTGACTCTTATTTTAGCAACGTTGGACAAGCCCGATTACTTCGTTGGTTGAGAATGTCGGAAAATGGAGTTGGGGTTTGTGGCGGGTAAAAACTTAGTCTTATCGGGTGTTTACACTATATTAATAGATGCATGACATGCGTTTGTTCATGCATTTTTCACTAAACCATAATTAATTGTTGCATATTTTGACCTCATTAAATCACTTAACAGTGGTAAATTAATATAGCTTGATGTAAACATCTCGTGCGAATAAGTTTTTACCGTGTGTGCTTATAGGATATCTAAATCATTTTGAATTTCTCCCTAGGCTTAATTACTGCCATAATACTCGGCTAATTTGTTCAACTACATGGTTACATTATTAAATCTCTGCTTACTTTCTGAAGGAGTTTTACGGCCTCTAAACAATAACAACTTCATATTTAATATGTAAATCCGCCCATGCTCTAGAGGCAGGTTGTCGTACCACCTTATAAACAACATATACCAGTAGGAGGAGAATTGCCCAGACAACAAACGCTATGTAAGGTGCAACATTTAGGATCTGATGATGACATGGCCGGCCAATTAATGAAGAAAATATTTTAGTAGGAAATAATCTAACTCCGCTGCTGATGACTGCGCTATATATAGTAGAGGGGATGGTACCTTTCTTGAATTAAGGGCACTGTGAAATTCAATGGTGGGTTGATACTAAATAGAGTAAAAGAAGATAGAAGAAAGAAAGTTATTACACTCCTGAAAGTGAGTCAGAGCCACGAGTGAAGTAAGGTACAGACAAAATCAGAGCTGAGAAAAATCCCCTTTGATTAACCTGAGGTTAATTTTCACCCTAGATGCCAAAAATTAGGGATTACTCATCTTTTCTTTGCAGATGATTTGCTAATATTTGCTCGGGACGATACTAAATATGTGCAGCTTCTAAAAGATAGGTTACCCTTATTTTCTGAGGCTTCAGGACTGAAAGCTAATCTAAGCAAGATCCATGTTTACTTTGGTGGAGTAGATGTGAATACCAAAGAAAGCATACTGAATTTGTTAGGATATGAACTTGGGGAGCTGCCTTTAAAGTATCTTGGAGTCCCTTTGTCTACAAAGAGACTGACAATCGTCCAGTTTAAACCCTTGGTAGATAAGATAACAACCAAAATTACTTCATGGATGGCCAAAGGGTTGTCATATGCTGGGAGAGTGCAGTTGATTAGAGCTATATTATTTGGCATCCAAGCATATTGGTCTCAGCTATTCCTGCTTCCATAAAAGGTTATCAAATTATTTATTGAAGCTATTTGTGGACAGGTCAGGCTACCATATCCAAGAGGGCGCTAGTCGCATGAGAGAAAGCCTNAGGGGGGGCTTTAATGTTTCATGATTTTGAAAATATGGAATCAAGCTACTGTATATAAACTTCTATGGGCTCTGAGTCAAAATAAAGAGAACTTATGAATTACCTGGGTGCATATATATTATATAAAGAACCATAACCTATTTACTTTGGAGGTACCGAAACCAGCTTGTTGGATTGTGAGGAAAATATTGAACATGAGAAAGAACTGGCAAACGCTAGAAGCATGACCTCAACTGATCAGAAAAGGAAAATTTCACACTAAAGCTGCTTATCATGCACTTAGAGGAGATGTTGATACTGTGTCACGACCCGGAATTCCCACCATTTGGATCGTGATGGCGCCTAACATTACACTTTCTAGGCGAGCCAATGGTAGAATAGTTTACTTCTTTTAACAGTTAAAGTGATAGCATTAACAACAAACTGCAATAACAGATAAGTTCTAAGTATAAATGCGGAAGTTAAACAACCATACGTCTATTATAATTTCGTGAACCTGGTGTCACAAGTGCACAAGCTTCTAAAGTAATACACATAAGAGTCTGAAATAAGTACAATCTGTCTGAATGAAGTTATACAGCTAAAAAGAAAAGAGGATGGGGACTCCAAGAGCTGCGGGCGCTGAACAGTCGTACCTCAAGTCTCCAACAAGGTCCAATCCAAGCACGATAATACCCGCCGCTGGGACCGACTCCAATATCTACACAGTGTTCAAAGTGTAGTATCAATACAATCGACCCCAAGTACTGGTAACCGCCGAGCCTAACCTCGACGAAGTAGTGACGAGGCTAAGGCGGGTCACTTACACTAAAACCTGTACACAATATATAATAACGACAGAATAATTAAATACAGTACATAATTAAACAGCCAATAGGAAATTATAACCACTGCCTCGAAGATAAACCAGTGTCGTCCAGAATTACCAATTTTACCAGTTCAAACAAAATATGGGAAAATAACAATGTAGCTCAAGAAATAGAAATATATTAGTTGTTGTGGTGCGCAACCCGATCCCACCAGACAACACATAATCCTTCCTTATTCAACCATAAGAATATCAATAACAATAAATAATATATTTGTTGCGGCGTGGAACTCGATCCCACGATATATCAATATCAATATCGTAATTTCACCCTTATTTCACCATATCAATCCACCTTTATTACTCCTGTTGCGGCGTGCAATCTGATCCCACAGTGTATGTGTGTGTGTGTGTATATATATATATATATATATATATATATATTATTCCACCGGATCCATCCTCCCCTATTACACTGCTGCGGCGTGCAGCCCGATCCCACCATATCAGAACCATACACTTAATGTAAACAGTCAAATCAACAGGCTAAATCCCAAGTCCTTTACGATAAATAATTACCGAACTGAACTAAGAAAAGGAATCCACACCCAATAAAGAATCTACACGGATAATACTACACTGACCAATCTAGAAAATATGCCTTGAATGTACCGATAAACAACTTAAGCAAATAATACAAGGCAACAAAACTACGAAATAACTAATACTTTCGGCAAAGAGAAACAATGTCTAACAAGTGGCAATTAAGCATGGAATCACAAGTAAAGCATGTAGTAGTTATGACAGGACATGAGACAATATGAGAGAAATGGGAATGAAACAGGCAAAACAGGTAAATTAGCGGTGCATAGGTACTCGTCACCTCACATATACACCGCTCACATGGATTTCATATAGCAAATATGTAACGACCCGACTGGTCATTTCGCTTTTTAGAACCCCGTTCTCTTAAATAAGACTTCCCGCGCTTGCCTTAACTAATTTACTATCACGACCCCAACCCCGATCGTGATGGCGCCCAACACAATGCTAGGCAAGCCCGACCATTTCAGCACTCTCAATCCCTCATATAGAGTTCACTACCAATTAACAGGGTTTAAATACATAATTAACATAAACACAAGTCTAAAACAGTGGATACAATGCGCGGAAAAAAACGTAATAACATCACTACAAGCCCACCGATCCGGTGTCACGAGTCAAGAGCCTCTAATACAAGTCTGAGAAACAGCCTAAACAAAAAATAGTCTAAAATACTTAAAGTAAAGAGGATAGAGTGAGAAATCGGGTCTGCGGACGCCATGCAGCTACCTCGATGACTCCAGTGAGATCTGAACAGCAGAGACAACTCAATCTACGCCTCCGGAATACCTGTATCTGCACGCATGGTGCAGGGAGTAATGTGAGTACTCCGACTCAGTGAGTAATAGAAATAAACAATGACTGACGGAAAGAAATCGCGTAAAGAGCACTAAGCAGTTCTATATCATAGCAGTAAGAACATTTAAACAGCAACTAAATGATGAAGCCAGGAAAAATCCTTTAAGCAAGTACTCAACTCATTTATTTCTCACAATAACCGAAATCATAGTATACCGCTGCGGCGTGCAGCCCGATCCGTATAAATATACTGCTGCGGCGTGCAGCCCGATCCATTATATATATATATATATATATATTGCTGCGGCGTGCAGCCCGATCCAATAATAATAGTCGACTGCGCTCACTGGGGGTGTGCAGACTCCGGAGGGGCTCCTACAGCCCAAGCGCTATACTGCTGCGGCGTGCAGCCCGATCCACATACTATACTGCTGCGGCGTGCAGCCCGATCCATATAAGTTTACTGTTGTGGCGTACAACCTGATCCATATAATATATCAGTCATCCTCACTATTGGGTTCTCAACCCCTCTCAGTCAATATAAACTTCGCCCCTCGGGCATACTAAGATAAGATAGGGATTTCAGCCCTCATATTACTCTCATTTTGGTTTAGCCATTTCAAAGCCAGTTCATATTTTATTAAACAGTTAGAAACATGACTGAGGATGTGATTTTTAACAAGTAAAGTGAGGTCAATCAGTACAAATGCCCCTATGGGTTCTACAGGTCGGCACCAGGCCCCAAACATGGCTACTAGCCCAAACTGTAATGATATTAATTAAGCCTCAGTCAAAAATACAGTAGGATCATCAATCGGGATGGACCAAGTCCAAATCCCCAGCAGTAATGGACCCCACGCTCGACATGCAGCGTGTGTCTCACCTCAACATAGCACTACGTTGTGCAAATCCGGGGTTTCAAACCCTCAGGACATCATTTATAACCATTACTCACCTCAAGCCGGCCAAAGTCCTAGCTCGCTATGCCCTTGCCTCGCAAATCAACCTCCTCGCGCGTCGAATCTGGCCAAAACCACAACGAATACGTTACAATAGGCTAAGGGAATATAACCCAATCGAAAAGACTCGAAAAACATCGAAATTCACGAAGTTGACAAAACCCGAGCCCCGGGCCCACTTCTCGAAAAATCAGAAAATTAACATCACCGGATTCCTTATCTCGCCACGAGTCTATACATATCAAAATTACCAAAATCGGAGTCCATTTGACCCCTCAAATTCCACTTTGAAATACCAAATTCCCAAGCCCTAGCTTTACCCTCTTTTGATGAATTTCCACAAATTCCAATGCAAATTCTACCATTAATTCATGTATTTAGGCCAAGGAACTCACCTCCAATCACACCTAGTCGAAATCCCCTTCAAATTCCGTCCAAGAGCTCTCAAGGTCGATCAAAAATGGTGGAAATGGACCTAAGCTCGCGGAACAAAATAAGCTTTAAAACCCTTCTGAGAACAGTGATTTTCGCATCTGCGGCTCCTTTACCGCATTTGCGGCTACCGCTTCTGCGGTTATAATTCCGCTTCCGCGGATCTTCATTAAACCAACGACCGCTTCTGCGGTCCCCTATCCGCATATGCGGACCCCGCTTCTGCGGATACTCGTCCGCTTCTGCGGAAGCACCAAGGCCTCACCTTTACGCACCTGTGACTATTCTACCGCATCTGCGGCCTCGCAGATGCGGCTTCCATACTGCATCTACGGATCCTTCCATCCAGGCTAATGACCGCACCTGCGATCTTTCTTCCGCACCTGCGCAACCGCATCTGCATTTCCTTTTCCGCAGATGCGGAAATCGACGATACCACGATATACATCAATACTTACCTAACGTACCGTAAAACTAACTATCCCCGTAACCGTGGTCCGACTCCGTAAACCGTAACTACCCCCGAACCGGG
>NW_017671415.1:0-4264 GCF_001879085.1 Nicotiana attenuata | reverse complement strand
ACCAGACTCCATAATGAAACATAAGGAAGCAGAAAATGGGGGAAACGGGGCGGGTAACTCACGTGACGACGGGCCCGGGTTGGTCACATCCTCCCCAACTAAACAAAACGCTCGTCCTCGAGCGGGTCAAGAAACATACCTGAAGTCTCAAACAGCTGAGGATATCTGCTCCGCATCTCTCGCTCGGTCTCCCAAGTAGCCTCCTCCACGGGCCGACCTCTCCACTGCACTTTTACTGAAGCTATATCCTTTGATCTCAACTTTCGAACCTGACGACCCAAAATAGCCACTGGCTCCACATCATAGGTCAAATCATCATCCAACTGAACAATGCTAAAATACAATACATGAGACGGGTCCCCAACATACTTCCGGAGCATAGATACATGAAATATCGGATGCATGCTCGACAAGCTGGGTGGCAAGGCAAGCTCATAAGCCACCTCCCCAATCCTCCTAAGTACCTCAAAAGGTCCAATAAACCGCGGACTCAACTTCCCTTTGTTTCCAAACCGCATGACACCCTTCATGGGCGAAACCTTCAGCAAGACCTTCTCACCTACCATATATAACACATCCCGAACCTTTCGGTCCGCATAACTCTTTTGACGCGACTGTGCTGTACGAAGCCTCTCCTGAATCAGCTTCACCTTCTCTAAGGCATCGTGAACCATCTCTGTCCCCAATAACCTAGCCTCGCCGGGCTCGAACCATCCAACCGGAGATCTACACCGCCTCCCGTACAACGCCTCATACGGAGCCATCTGAATGCTCGACTGATAACTGTTGTTGTAGGCAAACTCGGCAAGCAGCAGAAACTTATCCCAAGAACCTCCAAAATCAATAACATAGGCACGCAACATGTCCTCCAATATTTGAATAGTACGCTCGGACTGCCCGTCCGTCTGAGGATGAAACGCTGTGCTCAACTCCACCTGTGTACCCAACTCCCGCTGAAAAGCCCTCCAGAACTAAGAAGTGAACGGAGTACCCCTATCTGAGATAATAGACACTGGAACCCCATGCAATCGGACGATCTCCCGGATAAAGATCCCTGCCAGCCGCTCCGAAGAATAGGTAGTACATACTGGAATGAAGTGCGCGGACTTGGTCAGCCGATCCACAATCACCCAAATCGAATCAAACCTCTTCAAAGTCCGAGGGAGACCACTCACGAAATCCATAGTAATCCTCTCCCACTTCCACTCGGGAATAATCATCCACTGAAGAACACCACGCGGTCTCTAATGCTCATATTTTACCTGCTGACAGTTGAGACACCGAGCCACAAATCCTACAATGTCCTTCTTAATCCTCCTCCACCAATAATGCTGCCTCAAGTCCTGATACATTTTCGCGGCACCCGGATGAATGGAATACCGCGAGCTGTGGGACTCCTCCAATATCAACTCCCGAAGCCCATCCATATTGGGCACACAAATCCGGCCCTGCATCCTCAACACGCCATCATCACCAATGGTCACATCCCTCGCATCATCATGCTGAACCCTGTCCTTAAGGACAAGCAAATGCGGATCATCATACTGGCGCTCTCTGATGCGATCATACAAGGAAGACCGAGAAACCACACAATTCAACACCCTACTAGGCTCCGAAATATCTAATCTCACCATCCGATTGGCTAAAGCCTAGACATCAACTGCAAAGGGCCTCTCCCTAACTGGAATATACGCCAAACTGCCCATACTAACCGCCTTTCGGCTCAAAGCATCGGCCACTACATTGGCCGTCCCCGGGTGATACAGAATGGTAGTATCATAATCCTTGAGTAACTCTAGCCACCTCTGCTGCCTCAAATTGAGATCCTTTTGCTTGAATAGATGCTGAAGACTGCGATGATCAGTGAATACCTCGCAAGATACGCCGTACAAGTAGTGCCTCCAAATCTTCAAAGCATGAACTATAGCAGCCAACTCCAAATCATGTACAGGGTAGTTCTTCTCGTGGGGCTTCAATTGGCGAGAAGCATATGCAATAACTCTACCCTCCTGTATCAATACACATCCGATCCCCACTCTCAAAGCATCACAATATACAGTGTAAGAACCTGGAGATGATGGCAAAACCAACACTAGAGCCGTGGTCAAAGCTATCTTGAGCTTCTGAAAGCTCTCCTCGCACTCGTCCGACCATGCAAATGGAGCACCCTTCTGCCTCAATTTGGTCAAGGGCGATGCAATAGAGGAAAATCCCTGAACAAACCAGCGATAATAACCTGCCAACCCAAGGAAACTATGAATCTCCATGGCTGAGGTCGGTCTAGGCCAACTCTGAACCGCCTCTATCTTCTTCGGGTCGACCTGAATACCCTCGCTGGACACCACGTGCCCCAAGAAAGCTACTGAGCTGAGCCAAAACTCACACTTGGAGAACTTTGCATAAAGCTTCTCCTCCCTCAATCTCTGCAATACAACTCGCAAATGTTGTGCGTGCTCCTCCTGGCTACGTGAGTACACCAGAATATTGTCAATAAAAACAATAACGAACGAATCCAGATACGACCAAAACACACTGTTCATCAAATGCATGAACACTGCTGGGGCATTAGTCAGCCCAAAGGACATAACAAGAAACTCATAATGCCCATATCTTGTCCTGAAAGCAGTCTTCATAATATCCGATGGTGATAGCCCGAATGGAGGTCAATCTTGGAGAACACCCTAGCTCCCTGAAACTGGTCAAATAAATCATCAATACGAGGCAGGGGGTACTTGTTCTTCACTGTTACTTTGTTCAACTACCTGTAGTCAATGCACATCCTCATGGTGCCATCTTTCTTCTTCACAAATAGAACCGGTGCACCCCACGGTGACACACTCGGCCGAATGAACCCCTTATCTAGGAGTTGCTGACGCTGATCCTTTAACTATTTCAACTCTGCTGGTGCCATACGATATGGCGGAATGGAAATGGGCTGAGTGCCCAGCACCAGGTCAATACCAAAGTCAATGTCCCTGTCCGGCGGCATGCCCGACAGGTCTGCAGCAAACACATCTGGGAACTCCCTCACAACCGGGACAGTATCAATGCTAGGAGCCCCGGCTCCCACATCCCCTCACAAATGCAAAATATGAAAGACACCCCTTCCCAACCATACACTGGGCCTTTAGGAATGAGATCACCCTACTAGGAACATAGTCAGTCACGCCACGCCACTCGATCCTCGGAACACTCGGTATAGCCAAGGTGACTGTCTTAGCATGATAGTCTAGAATAGCATGACACGGAGATAGCCAGTTCATGCCCAAAATAACATCGAAATCCACCATGCTCAATAGCAGTAAATCAACTCGGGTCTCCAGACCCCCAATAGTAACCAAACATGACCAGTATACATGGTCCACAACGATAGTATCGCCCACCGGGGTAGATACATGAACAGGTAAAACAAGACACCCTCGGGTCGTACCCAAATAATGAGCAAAATATGAAGACACATAGGAATAGGTGGAACCGGGATCAAATAAGACTGAGGCATCTCTGTGGCAGACTGAAATAATACCTGTAATAACAGCATCCAAAGCAATAGCATCTATCCTGCCCTGAAGAGCACAAAAGCGAGCCTGACCACCGCCCGATCGACCACCACCCCTGGGGCGACCCTGGCTGCCTGACCCTCACCCCTAGCTGGCGGGGCGGGTGCTGAGGAGACTGGACCAGAAGATGAGGGCTGACCCCTCTACTGAGATGAGCTAGCGGCATGACGAGGACACTCCCTCTGCATATTCCCAAACCCTCCCCACTTAGCAACTCCCAGGTGCTGGGGACTGGGACTGAAGGGAACCCCTCGCGCCAGAGTGACTAGCTGATGCACTCGGCCTGGGAGAACCCTGAGCAGACTGAGCACGAGATGAACTCTGTGCTGGAAGAGCACTGAGAGATGGCTGACTCTGCTGAGAACCATGGTATCCATGACCTGAAGATGCCCCGTGAGAACTCCTGCCAAGTCAAAGGTGCTGCACCAACCGGCCTACGCCGCTCATACGCCTCCCACCAAGTGAAGGCAGCCCCAATAAACTGAAAAGTAGTAAAAGCCACACCACTGGACTCAAGAATCCCCGTTGTACGAAGCATCCGCTGACATCTGTCGAGAAAACCCTGGGCATCCTCGCCCTCAGCACCACTGAATGTCAGAGGCTGGAGTCTACCAAACCTCTCGAGACGATGCTGCTCATCCTCGGGCATAGCTGGAACCCTGAACTCCTACACTGGTGCAACTGAATGAGCTGGAGGTGGCGTCTCG
>NW_017671414.1:264236-300558 GCF_001879085.1 Nicotiana attenuata | reverse complement strand
GCAATGCAGAAAATGCAGATGGAGACAGTGTTTAGTCTCGGAAGGCAGAATGGTAGCCTTATGCAATGCAGAAAATGCAGATAGAGACAGTGTTTAGTCTCGGAAGGCAGAATAGTAGCCTTATGCAATGCAGAAAATGCAGATAAAACGGCAAATGGTAATAGAGTTTCTTAGATGATAACAGGTTGCGATATTGTGACTGCTGGGGACATTGCAGTATAGAGAATATCACCGGCGTGTGTGGATAGCAAATGTTGGTAAGTGCAACAATTCTGAGGGTTGTATTCCTGAACAACGTTTGTCTCGTGAGTGTATAGTATGTCAGATGCTTTCGCAATCCAAGTGTCTGCATCCAAAGAAAAATTGTGAGTTTTGTAGAGGGGGGAGGTTAGTTTGCATCCCCACTGGCTCTGCTTGACCTGTTCGGCTTTGATATGGTGATACGGTATGTATTCTTGGGGGTAGCATTGCTGAACAAGGCGATTTTGATAATAAACATGCATGAATTTGTAAAAATATGATATAAGTATATATTTAAGAAACAACTTTTAGATGAACCGACGACTGTGACGTGGCTCAAGACATTGCGACCTCTCTTGCTACGGAATTTTGAGGGTCCTCCTCAAAATTCTGCCCCAGTTTAACGGGTTGATGCTTCTGACAGCTGCTTGTGATGATTGGCTGGAATTACTTTGGAATTTTGAGGGTCCTCCTCAAAATTCTACCCTAGTTTCCAATTGCGGGGGGAAATGAAATTTTTATTTAATTGTGACCGAACCCATAGGGCTGCCTACGTATACCCTCTTATACGGGAATCAGGTCAGACGTAGTTCAAATACATCATATAGGGAAAACATAAAGATTACACATAGTAGCGCTTGACTGCATCTGAATTAATCGGCTTCGACCAAACTTCTCCGTCCATTTGTGCAAGTAGGAGGGCTCCTCCTGTCAGGACCCGGTGAACCATGTATGGACCTTGCCAGTTGGGAGAGAATTTCCCTGTGGCTTCATCTTGATGCGGAAATCTTTTCTTTAATACCAGCTGCCCTGGTGTGAACTGTCTCGGCTTGACTCTTTTGTTAAAGGCTCTAGACATTCTGTTCTGATAAAGCTGACCATGAGATATTGCATTCATCCTCTTCCCATCTATAAGAGCCAGCTGCTCGTAACGACTCTTCACCCATTCTGCACCGTCGAGCTCAGCTTCTTGCATGATCCTTAGGGAAGGGATTTCTACTTCAGCGGGAATGACAACCTCTGTACCATAAACCAGCATATAGGGGGTTGCCCCAGTCGATGTGTGGACTGTGGTGCGATACCCCATAGAGCAAATGATAACTTTTCATGCCATTGCTTATGCTTCTCTATCATTTTCCTCAATATCTTCTTGATGTTCTTGTTAGCGGCTTCTACAGCTCCATTCATTTGAGGCCTGTAGGCTGTAGAATTCTTGTGTCTGATCTTGAAGGTTTCACACATGGATCTCATCAAATCGCTATTGAGGTTGGAACCGTTATCAGTGATAATTGATTTTGGAATCCCGAATCGACAAACAATACGGTCGCGGACAAAGTCTGCCACGACTTTCTTAGTTACTGTTCTGTAAGATGCTGCTTCGACCCACTTGGTGAAATAGTCGATTGCTACCAGGATAAATCTGTGTCCGTTGGAAGCGGCGGGCTCGATTGGTCCAATGACATCCATTCCCCAGGCGGCGAAAGGCCATGGTGAGCTTGTCGCATTAAGCTCATTTGGAGGTACCTTTATCATGTCTATATGTATCTGACAGCGGTGGCATTTTCGGACATACTGGATGCAGTCCGTCTCCATAGTCATCAAAAGTAACCAACCCAGAGTAACTTCTTGGCTAAGACAAAACCGTTCATATGTGGACCACAGGTCCCAGCGTGGATTTCTTCTAACAGTTTGGATGCTTCCTTTGCGTCGACACACCTGAGTAGTCCCAAATCAGGGTTCCTCCTATACAGGATTCCTCCACTGTGGAAGAAATTATTGGACAGCCTCCGAAGTGTGCGTTCCTGAATAGGATTTGCAAGTTCTGGGTATTCTCCCTTTGTCAAATATTCCTTGATATCCTGAAACCAAGGTTTTCCGTCTGCTTCTTCCTCAACATGGGCACAGTAAGTCGGATGATCATGGATTTTTACTGGAATGAGATCAATGAAGTTTTTGTCTGGGTGTTGTATCATGGATGACAGGGTAGCCAATGCATCGACGAATTCATTCTGGATTCTGGGAACATGTCAGAATTCTGTCTTTGTGAACCTCTTTCTTAACTCCTGTATATGATGCAGATACGGGAGTATCTTAGAGTTCTTGGTTGCCCATTGCTCTCGCACCCGATGTATGAGTAAATCTGAATCTCCAATTATTAGTAGCTCTTGAATGTTCATGTCAATGGCCATCTTGAGCCCTAGGATGCAAGCTTTATACTCGGCCATATTGTTGGTGCACGGGAACCTGAGTTTGGCAGACACCGGATAATGCTGACCGATTTCTGATACTAGGACTGCTCCTATGCCAACTCCTTTGAAATTTGCTGCTCCGTCGAAAAACATTCTCCAGCCATCATAGGATTATGCAATGTATTCTCCTATGAATGATACCTCTTCGTCAGGAAAATACGTCTTCAGGGGTTTGTATTCTCCATCCACGGGGTTTTCAGCAAGGTGATCTGCTAGTGCCTGTCCCTTGATTGCTTTCTGAGTCACGTAGAGAATGTCAAATTCACTCAACAATATTTGCCACTTGGCTAGCTTGCCAGTGGGCATGGGCTTTTGAAAGATGTACTTTAGAGGATCCATTCTTGATATGAGGTGTGTAGTATAGGCACAGAAGTAGTGCCTCAACTTCTGGGCCACCCAAGTCAGAGCACAATAGGTACGCTTTAACAGAGAATACCGAGCCTCGTACGGAGTGAACTTCTTGTTGAGATAGTAAATGGCCTGCTCTTTCCTCCCCGTTTCATCATGCTGCCCCAGGACGCAACCGAAGGCACCATCTAGTACTGCGATGTAGAGTGGTAGGGGTCTACCTGGCTCGGGTAGGACCAAGACTGGTGGTGTTAATAGGTATTCCTTGATTTTGTCGAAAACTTTCTGGCAGTCATCAGTCCTTGGCGGCATCCTTCTTCAACATTTTGAAGATTGGCTCACAGACGACCGTGGACTGTGCTATGAATCGGCTGATGTAGTTGAGTCTCCCCAAGAAACTCATCACGTCCTTCTTATTCTTTGGCGGTGGCAATTCTTGAATAGCTTTGACCTTTGATGGATACAGTTCTATTCCTCGACGACTCACAATAAACCCAAGTAATTTTCCAGCGGGAACCCCAAATGCACACTTTGCGGATTCAGTTTCAGGTTGTACCTTCGCAATCTATTGAAAAACTTTCTCAAATCTTCCATGTGATTGATGGCCTTCTTGGACTTGATGATAACGTCATCTACGTACACCTCGATCTCCTTGTGTATCATATCATGAAAAATGGTAGTCATAGCCCTCATGTAGGTGGCCCCTGCATTCTTTAACCCAAACGACATCATCTTGTAACAGTACATTCCCCCACGGCGTAATGAAAGCCGTTTTCTCAGCATCTTCTTCATCCATCCAAATCTGGTGGTAACCGGCGAAACAATCCACAAATGATTGCAATTCATGCTTGGCGCAATTGTCGATCAGGATGTGTATGTTTGGTAAAGGGAAGTCATCTTTCGGACTGGCCCAGTTGAGATCCCAGGAGTCGACACAGACTCTGACCTTCCCGTCCTTCTTCAGTACTGGCACAATGTTGGCTAACCATGTCGGGTATTCTACTATCCTGAGAACCTTAGCTTTGACCTTCTTGGTGACTTCTTCCTTGATTTTCAAACTCATGTCAAGCTTGAATTTTCTGAGCTTTTGCTTTACTGGTGGACATGTCGGATTGGTTGGCAGTTTGTGAGCCATAATAGATGTACTCAGACCAGTCATGTCATCATATGACCAGGCGAATATGTCTTTATATTCCCTTAGAAAATCTGTGTATTCCTTCTTTTCTGATGGCGATAAGTGGACGCTGATTCGTGTTTCCTTGACATTTTCTGCATCTCCCAGGTTAACAACTTCTGTGTCGTCCAGGTTGGACTTTGGTCTGTTTTCAAAATTCTCAAATTCCTTAACAATCTCTTTCGGTATGTCATCTTCCTCTGAATCTATGTCCGTTTGTTGTGTTGTCTCATTGCATGTCACAGTCATCGGTTCATCAAGATAAGTAATAGTAATGCTGTATAAATAAAGTAATGAGAGAAAATAATAAGAGTGTTGATTTATTAGAAACTTGAAATGCTTTGATAAATTCCATAACTGTTTGAACATTGAAGATCTTATTGCGGAAATTTAAAATGCGAAAGAAAAAAAAACTAGTAAAATAAAAGATAGTGCATGATGCTTGTTCAGCCTTGCTACCCCGAGGCTCGTCGGGCTCTGGTGGTTCTGATGATCCAGTTGTTGAGGTATGCTCCTCTACTTACGGCTTGTATGGAAGGGCCTTCCTCCCCCTCCTCCTCGAACACAACATAGCAATCCATGTCATCGTCTTCTAAGAACAAATTCTTTACCCCTGCCAGTGCTTCTTCTTCCTCTGACCCATAGATAACATCGGTCGGTTGGAAAGTCTGTTCCAAGCGTGGTATTGGCTGTTCCAGCGGATAGTAAGGACCGCGCCATGGTGGCGACCAGTTGTTGAATTCTTCCCAGGTATATTCATATCCCAGACCGAAGGTGGTGCCATGTTTCTTGAGTTATAGGCTTAGCGATTCCTTGGAGGTTCTTGCCAAGCCCCTTACCAGGTTCGTACCCACTCCAATTCAATATGCTCTCGATTTTGTTGTCCCACCATTTGTCCTTGTCAACGGCGTTGACTCGCTCGATGTGGTGATAGGTCTCCCCACTTATCTTTCTTCTGCCTCCGATTGCCGGGATGGTCCGGCGACTGTATATAGGATTGCTACCGTCGCCGTGAATGATCACCTCCTGGTGATTCCACTCAAACTTCATTGCCTGATGTAGTGTTGATGCTACAGCCCCAACAGTATGAATCCAGGGTCGTCCCAACAGCAGATTGTAAGATGCCGACACATCTATCACTTGAAAATCCACATCGAACCAAGTAGGCCCCATTTGCAAACACAGACTAATTTCCCCAATGGTGGACCTTTGGGAGCCGTCGAAAGCTTTTACGTTGATGGCCCCGTCCTTGATCTCGTGCAGTCCCTTACCCAACGTCCTGAGTGTTACCAACGGACAAATATTGAGGCTGGACCCTCCATCAATCAGGATTCTGGTGATAAAATAGTCTTCGCATTGCACGGTGATGTGCAATGCCTTGTTGTGACCCAGCCCTTCTGGTGGCAGCTCATCTTCATGAAAAGTGATCTTGTGACTTTCCAATGCCTGTCCTACCATGTTAGCCATCTCTCCGCCGGTGATGTTACTTGGCACATATGCTTCACTCAGCACCCTTAACAAGGCATTCTTGTGTGCATCAGAATTTTGTAGCAAAGCAAGGATAGAAATTTATGCCGGTGTTTTGTTCAGCTGGTCAATGACCGAGTATTCCTTGGCCTGTATATTTCTCCAGAGATCATCTGGCCCGATCTCGGTGATGGTTGGCCGGCTAGAAGCCTGCTTGCTCGATTCACCCTTTCCTTCTTGCCTCAGCTGTGTAGTCCCATGGTATAGCCTTTGTATGGAATGGTGTCATGGCTGACATCGCCACCGGAATTGGCGTGGCTATATTTACTCTGAACGGAGCATGCACCTTGGGCGGCAAAACTGCAACTTCGAATGGTGTAGGTGCCTTTGCTGGAGACACGAATTCGACCTTAATTAGCGCTGGCATCTTTGCAGATGATGATGCTTCAAACTCAAGTGGCATGGACATATTTACCTCGGCGTCCCCAGAGGGTTGAATCTGGATTACGATCGGATTATGGGTGACTATTGGTTTCTTTGGGTCGTCACCTTATGTGATCAAACCGATCGATCCCTTGGGATCCCAATCATCCTCTATTTCAATCATGTGAAAGCCTCCTCCCTTGTGGTCCGGTAGAGGGTTATTGCGGACATTTGGAGCAGGTTTCTTTGCCACAATAACCTTGTTATCAATTAAAGTCTGGATCTTATGTTTTAGAGAACGACATTCGTCAATGGTGTGTCCTTTTATGCCGGATGGTATGCGCAAGATTTATTTGGATTAACCCACTGAGAAGGGTTCTCAGGGGTTGTAGCAGGGATAGGGGTGACATAACCAGCAGCTTTGAGTCTTTTATACAACTGGTCGATAGGTTCAGCAATAGCCGTATATTGTTTCGGAGGCCTTCGGTCAAATTTTGGTCGATGTCTAGGGAAGTTTTGGCGTGCAGAAGGGGATTGATAGAGGGCTGGTTGAGTATTGTAGGCTTGGTAAACATGTGCGGGTTGGGAATATTTGGGTGAAGTAGGCTGATATGTGGGAGGTGATTGATAAGCGGGTGGTGGAGTTTGGTAAGAGGGTGAGGGTGCTTGCTAGTTTGGAGTAGGCTGATATATGAGTGGAGGCATTGGGTAGGTTTTGTATTTGATAGGAGATTTGGTTCTTTGTGCAACCATTACGGCTCCTACGTCCCTTTTCTTGGACACACCTCCTGACTGTAAGGCCTTATTTGTAGCTTGCAAGGCCTCGAAGTTCGTAACCATACCGCTTTTGATGCCCTCTTCGATCCTTTCTCCCAGCCTGATAATGTCAGAAAATTTGTGGCCTTCGATCATCATCACCCTTTCATAATACTGTGGGTCTTGAGCCCGAACGAAGAATTTGTTCGTTTGTTCTTCTTCTAAGGCAGGTCTAAACTTAGCAGCTTCGGACCTCCAGCGAGTAGCATACTCACGAAATGTTTCTGTAGGCTTCTTCTTTAGATTTTGAATATAGAACACATCCGGCGCATTCTCCGTGTTAAACCTGAACTTGTCCATAAAGTCGGACGCCATGCTTACCCAGTTCGACCACTTTTTTGGATCTTGGCTAATCTACCAAGATAAAGCATCTCCCTTCAAGATCCTCATGAAAAGCTTCATGCGGATTTTCTCGTCTTTTCCTACTCCAACCAGCTTGTCACAGTACGTTCTCAAATAGACCCTTGGATCCCCTGTACCATCAAACATCTCGAACTTAGGGGGTTTGTACCCCTCGGATAATTCGACATCAGGCTATATGCAAAGATCTTCGTAGTTCAACCCTTCAATTCCCTTACTTCCTTCAACGCCTTGAATTCGGCTAGTCAACTTCATAAGTTCTTCGGCCAGGTTTCTGATGAGCAGGTCTTTATCATCAGGCTCGGGTATGTTTGAGATGGGTTGGGTGGAGTGTGGCATAGTGTCCACATAGATGGGGGTGTTATGGTGGGTGTGGCAGTGGTCATTTATGGAGTTTTGGGGTTCTGGGGTGAGCAGCGGGGTGTTATTTGAGATATGGCAGGTGTTGCAGTGGTGGTGAGGAGCGGGATGGTTTTGTGGCTTTGGGATATTTTGTGGCGGTGTGGGGTTCTGAGCATTTGGGAAATTAACATTTGGAGTGGTGAGGGAAAATGACAGATTGGCCAGATTCCGAACCTAGTCAAGTTCTTCCTAAAATTTCAGTAGCTTTTGTTCCAGTTGGGATGCATTTTCCTTAGGAACCAGAGTACCGTGACCATGAGTGACCTCTACCCGCTCCGTTGAGTTCTCCTTTCTTGCGTTGTTCAAATCTTCCATCTTCCCTTTGTTCTTGTTTTTAAGAGGAGGAGTGGGCGGATGGCCTCTGGATCTCGTGGAATAAGATGATGTTGCCAGAGTGCACGAACTAACCTTTGGGGAGGGGAATAAATAAACAAAAAGTAAAAACAAAAGGTAACAAGTTAGTGAGGATTATATAAAAAAACGCTGCAATATTTAAACACATAGTGCGGGAATGTAAAACGTGTCCTAATTTGGGGATCTCTTTGTGCCCGAGGTAGGCCTAGCGACAAGTTGATTTGGAGAACTTGGAATGCTAAAATGCCTCATTTTATTGATAGAAAATAAGACGAATCCCAAATCAACACTAAATACAGGAAATAAAAGTCACTAATGGCCATTGGCCTTATTACATTTCATAAAAGAAGAAAAACTCCTATCTATTTGGTCCCAGAAGGACCTTCCCCAGATTCGGCATCCCTGGATCCATCGAACAGCTTCCTTAAGTCGCGCAGTCCCAGCAGTAGGTAGGCTCTGGCTAGATGTCCGCCTTCGTTTCCTTCAGCATTCCGGCAGTCTTCGACCCTCTTAAGAAATTTCTTCTCCAACTCCACTATACCTCGATCTAAATATCCCAGTCGCTTGTTGGCATTGATAGCCATATCCTTCCATTCCTCAATTAGCTTTTGATTGGCTTCCTGTATCTCACGGTGCTCGCTTTCGCATTCCCGGATCCTCTTGCGTAGTTGGTTGTATTTGACCTGTGCCTTGGCCTTTTCATCTATGATCTTGTGACCTCGCACAAACCCAGGTTGACTCAGACCATTATGATTATCCTCCAACCAACCGGAATAGTAGGGAGTACAACCGGCGTGGTATCTATCCGGTTCGATGGTATCTTTCCCCATGACGATCTTGCAGTGCCACATATGCTGAGCTTGGCACTTGTTAGGGCTGTCATCATCCTGAAAGTCAGCCCGGAAGTGACTCATCTTGTCGACCCTGGGTACAACCTGCTTCCTGCCAACTTGCCTCATAACTCGGAGAGGGACGTAAGTGTACGTTCCTCTTAGACCGATGAATATTAGAAAAGGTGCGTCTCGGGATCGGGCGATGAATTCTTCGGTCGGAAACCATTCGAACATCCATTGTACTTGCTCCTCGGTTAAATTATCAAATAGCTCAAACCATCCTTTGGCATCCTCTGGCTGAGCAAACATATCAGGGATATAATTCATTCGCTTTGGGTGATGGAAAGCGATATGATCGTCCCAGTCCCTTCGTTGAATCTCTTGTCGGTATTCACCCTTTTCTAGATGCTCCACGAGCCACAGCTGAAGTTGCAAATTGCAACCTTCGAAGTGACTAGCTCCCCGTTGACACTTTTCTAGGGCTCGGTATATTTCCGCGATGATTATGGGCACAATGCTGAATGGTTGCCCTCCAATTCCTTCCATTAAGGTTTTAGTGACCATGGCTAGTCGGGTGTGGATTCGTGCTTTCTTCATTGGAAACACAATCAACCCCAGAAAATAGAACATGAATACAAAGACCCTACGATGAATATGCCCTAATGAGGTGATGGCAAACTCATCAGGATAGGTACGGTAGGATTTGCTGTGACCGTACCTCTCGTACAAATAGTCAAAGGGGATATATGATTCTTTGAGGCATGTCAGTTCTGGATTCTTCTTTAGACCCATCATTTTGAGGAAACCCCTGCCCTTGCGGTTCTCTGGCATCAATAAACCTGGAGTCTCCCATACCAAACCGGCTAATCCTCCTATTTCTTCTAGCAAGGGTGTCATCTCAATTTCCCCGAAGCGGAATACGGACCTCTCACAATCCCAAAATAGAGTAGCAGCTTCTATGATCTTGTTGTTGGGTTGGATTTCCAGGAGGGAGGGTAGATTCCCTAGATATCTTCGGACGAGAGTCTGGTCACTGGAATGAAGATCTTTCCACCAGCTTAGCAGTCTTGGGTGGATGTTGGTAACCATGCCGAATATGGGGATTTCGTGCCTCATTATCTGCAAGACAGAAGGGTTAGACCCTACCCCCACCGGACTCGACTATTTAACATCAATAATTGGCATAAAAACATTTAGTTCTCCAAATAAATGCACAGAACATGATGATGTCTGTTTGGGTTTTAGGGAAACCCAATGGACTTTCGACAAGGCTATCTTAAAGAGTCATTACGCGGACAATATAACTGACTCGGCTAGGTTTGACCATGATGCATGCACAGTTAAATAGAGTGAGGTTTCTATGAGGTTTTAGACTGGTACCCTTAAGCGAACAACTCAAGGGGGAAGGCTCGGAACTATCGACGGCACAACTGATCGACTAGTTTTATCGCAAATATGCCTTTCCGAATTTAGGGGGTAATGATATAGGAAGAGCGCAACAACTCATTATAAGCGTTGCTATGGTATTTGTTTGGCACGAGTGGAATATGATGTCGAGCATAATTATGCAATAATTAAAGACATGTTGTCACGTATTTGCACGTTAAGAAAGCAGTAAATACAACAGTTTTTCATAATTTAAAGCAGTAGTAAAGGAAAGCAAAAAGGAAAGAAACAAAAGACAAGTCAGTTTTGTAGTTGAAAAGGAAATTGAATGCTTAAAATAAATAAACAAATAATTGCGCATAAAGAAGCATAAATTCACAATAATAGCCTGAAATGGTAAAAGCTAAAAAGTCCCTAGCAGAGTCGCCATGCTGTCGCGCCCCCTTTTTCTCGCAAAATCGGGTTTATGATATTTGGATGGACAACTCATTCGTTTTGGGAACTGGGTTTGCAATTGAAGAGTCGCCACCTAATGATTAGGGTGCATTAGGACACCAAAAGAGTTTGATTTGAATAACCAGAGATATGGTAAGGGCTTGAAATTATTCTAAGGGGAAGGTGTTACGCACCCCTCAAAATGCACTAGTGTGGTTCTCGGCCAGACAATTGTTGTGAATTGAGGTGCAATTAGCATATAGGCAGATAAGGCTCAAATAAGAGGGGATTTCAACACATAAAAGTTTGAAAGTATGCAAAGTTTGAAAGGACCATTAGAAAGGCTAATTTTTAAATAAAGAGTTAAAATGCTAAAGAAAAGAAATAAAGAATAAAGGGAGAGGGGGGGGGGGGGTCCTAGGTTTATTAATAATATGGATCACCCCACACAATGTCCGGTAATCACTCCTCAATGAGGGGCTACACCTGACATTATCGCGTGGTCATCATATCCATATCTACCCATCCCACCCCGTTAAGGTATTTAAAGCGCGGATTGGTATCGATTACTTATTGCATGCTATTACCCGTCCCACTCTTATCAGTCCCGGAGGCACTTAGGACTACTAATCCTAAAAAGGGAAGGATATTAGGCTTATCTGGAGTTTCAAAGGTAAAAAATCTAAGGCGACATACAAAAAAAACACATATTGCATATTTTGGGGAAACACATAGAAACAAACAAAGGCGACAAAGCGGATTGCACGTACTGTTTAGGTCTGATTTAAAAATACCAAAGACGAGGAAAGTTGATTGTTGAGGTAGCTTAGTTTATTACATAACTCAGATAAGAAGTCCGAATCAATCCTGCCTGCTGGTTGTAGCAATTAACAAAGCGGATTGAGTTTTACAATCATTATCCTAAGACTTGCCTATGTGTTTAGACGAAATCTTATAGGCATGATATCTACTGATTTTAGAAGGTGATGAGATAGTAAAACTCGAAATGAATTGCTTAAAGTCCTATATGCATACTTGTTAAAATTCCTAAGTGAGGGGCCTAGATTATCAAAAGAGATGCAGAATGTACAAGAATTAAAAATGGTTACAGGTTCTGCTGGTTATAGCCTCTTTTATTACGGATCATATATCTAACATTGACTGTGAATGAAAATGAATCAGAATTGTTCGAGGATCCCAATAGGCATGATTTCTATGCATTATTGATTTTTAGACGTGGTATCTAATTGCAGAAACCTTGCAGACATGACATCTAAATGCAGAATCTTGTGTTAAACCTTATAGACATGGTATCTAAATGCAGAAACTTGTGTAAACCTTATAGACATGGTATCTAAATGCATAAACTTGTGTTAAACCTTATAGACATGGTATCTAAATGCAGAAACTTGTGTTAAACCTTATAGACATGGTATCTAAATGCAGTTTGAATTATGCAGAATTAAAATATTCCTATAGGCATGGCTTCTAGATGAAGTTTGAATATGCAGAGATTAAAAAAACACCCTATAGGCATGATTTCTAGGTGAAGTTTGAATATGCAGAAATTAAGAACACCCTATAGGCATGATCTCTACCCTTGCATGCATAGTTCCCCACCCTTTTCACTAGCCAGCCCCAAATGTTTATTACAACTTATTACAAACCAGAAGAATAAATTACATCAGAAAAGTACAATCAGAGGAAGCCTGATTCTTGACTTCCTCTCTGAGTTATGAGATAAACCAACACAAAGCCCATTGATCCAAAGCCTTTCTCCAATTTGAGTGTGTCAGAGTTCCCTAAGAGCCTCAATGGGACTCCGAGCAGTGCTCACACCCAAATTGTATCACCAGAATAGGGACAAGTGCAGTGTGGAAGTGCCAGCCCTCAAGTGTCCAAGTTCAGAGGGAGCTCAATGGGTCCCAAGGCATGGCTCACAAGGGGGGGGGGGAAGACATTAAGTCAAAGAGAGAGTGCAAGTGAAGAAATAGAGCTTTAAGAACTAAGGAAGTAAAGAAGAGGGAAAGGGGTGTTGGGAAACAGTTACGGAGTGAAGGATTTCACACAAAGGGGTTCAGGGATTGGGAACTGCAAAGAGCCTATGTACTTAGGCATTAGTTAATTCTGGGCATGCAAAGCAATAGGGAGTGTTGTTCTGCTTACAAAATCAACCAGAATACACAACATATAATGGTAACATAGAGGTTATGATCCCAGGGGAATCAAGTTTGAGTCATAGACAACAATACTTAATACTGTCATGCCTCAAACAAACCATTAGTATCAAACACATTGGGGTAGGGTTTTAGGATGCATAATAGATTCAGAACAGGCAGAAGGGAATACAACATGCTTAGAATAAAGTACTGAATCAAACACAAGCAATAGGCAGACAAGAAAACAAAAGTATTAAGTAAACATATATTTGTGATGCTGAAATCGTAATCAAGACATACCAGTTCAAAGAAGCAAAACTGCAGTAAAAGCAGGTAGCCGGACTTTGAAGACAGGCCACAGTACAAGTAGCAAGAGAGAATATTTTTGCGTGTGAGTGTGAGTTCAGAAATTAAGAGTGTTCGTGTGTCCTTGTGTTAATGAAAGAGCAGGGTATTTATAGTTTTAAAACAGGTGGAAAATAAGGCAAAAATCATAGTTCCGCAGTAATTATGGAACTATGTGTCAATTAAAATCAAATTAGTATAAGACTTCCTTTAATTAAGGAGTTACAATTAAACGGTAATGGGCAGAAGGCATTTAAGGAAAGAAATCAAGTAGAACACCATGTATAGAATAGACAATTAGGGGTAAGTGCATAGAGGTTTAATTAAGGGAAGAATCTTTGAAATACTCGGTTAACCAAATAAGGTAAGAAAACAAAGTAAAGTTGCAGAATGTGGAGACAATCGAAAACCAGTACATAGCAAATCAAGGAGTCAAGGATTTCAAAATCACTGACTTAAGGAGAGTAACATTGGTTCCCATGAATAAACCAAGTTAAAGACAAGAGAATCGAAAGTCTAAAGGGAAGTTTTTAAATCAATCCAAGAAACAGGGAATCAATAAAACAAGGAAAGAATCAATTACACGAGTGCAATCAGAATTACATAAGGAGGTGTGAAATTAGTCCAAAATTGAAGGTCATTTTAGAGGGAGATTTAGCATATAAAAGAGTGCATAAACATTAAGCATGCGAGGCTGAACTCATGCCAAAGAGAAACATCATGCAATAGCAAGCACATAGTCAGTAGCTAGTGAACACGGTAGTCACATAGGTCGATTTTAGTAACTTAGTAATAGAGAAAAGGAGAGAGTATCAAATAGCATGCAAAGGGGTCAAGTGAAAAGACCTTATAGAAAAGTTTAGCAGGAAGTCAAAATCACATAAAGAAACAAAAGATTTCGAAATTCAGTCGAGCACAGATGAAGCAACTCGAATAGGTCTAAAGCAAATTAGGGTTTTGAAACCAATCGAATTCAGAGCATGACGAACAAGTAAATCACATAGCAAGTAATCTAAGAACTCGAATGAACCCCAAATTTTAGGGTTTTCACCATCAATCGAGTATAGAGATGAAAGACAAGTAAATCAGACAAAATACTAACAAAATAAATTCAAAAAATTTCAAAAAGAAATAAGACCTTTAACATGCACATTCTAGCAGAAGAACATCATAAAGACACACGTTAAAAATTAGAGAAAGCTTCGAAATAACTTAACAAAACCCTAAATCGGAAGAGAGAAAGGTTCTGAAGGCAAAGTTTTGAAAGAAACCTTGAAAAAAACGTTCAGACGCTTAGAGTAAACACAGATATAAAACAGATCTAAAAGAATCGGAAAAAAACCCAGATGGTGAGAAAGGCTTGGAAAAACATCGGTCTAAGTAGGAGAAGTCAAGAATCAGGCTTGAATAGCCATGGCTGGCCGGAGCAAAGTCGGAGATGACCGGAAACAGCCATAGAACTGAAAACGACCAAAGTCTGGGCCAAACTTCTTCATGTCTGGCCTTGAAACTATGATAATCGAGCATGTAGGAGTCATAGGAGGTAGATACAGGCCTTCAATGGCTTTGAAAGCCATGGATTTGTGAGATTTTCAGGTGGTAGTTGAGGGCGGCGGCTAGGGTTTGAGAGGGGATTGAGAGAGAATGGGGGTTTGAAGGCGGCTGCAGATGAGAAATGACTAAGGTTTGGGGTAATTGGTAATTAAAAAAGGAAAGGTTTAATGGTGGTCGTTGATCATTTTGATCAACGGCCTGGATTGAATGGGAATTCGGGCGGGTTGTTTAAAAAGGGTCGTGGGTCGGGTAGGCATAGGATTTGGGCTGGGTGATTGGGTTTTAAAAATGGGGTTCAAAACCAGGCTCAAATAAGGCTAAAATTGAAATAAACCGGGAACATTTAAATAGCCATTTTTCCTTTATTTGTTTTACAAAAAATAGTAAAATAATTTCTAAAAATAAATTAAAGGTACTAAAATGATTAATAATACGTGATTATCAAATTAAAAAACACTGGAGTCAATTTTATAATTATAAACACAATTAAACCTTAAAAGAGGCTAATATTGCAATTATATGCAATTTAGCTTTTAAAATACTAAATAAATTTGTAAAAATGTGCAAGAATTATGTTAATCTATATTTTAGTATAAATATGAGATTACAATAAATAAATCACCAAAATGATAATTTTGGGAGTAATTATTGGGCTTTTCTGGATGAAATGGGGCAATAAATTGATTTAAAAAACTTTTAAAAATTAAGTGAAAATAATAAAACATTTGGATATACCTATATATGTATACATATGCTATTTTGAAAGTATTTTGCATATTAAAATATATAGGAAAAAATTGGGTATCAACATCTCTTCCAGCAGAATTTTGTGCATACAATATGCCGGGCTGATCCCCTTAATGTCTGCCATGGTGCACTCGATGGTAGTCTTGCACTCCGTGAGTACCTGCAAAAGCTGTTGTGCCTGCACATCTAACAAAATAGATGAGATAATAACAAGGAATGTGGAGTTAGGATCTAGGAACGCATACCTGAGATGGGGGGGCAGTGGCTTCAACTCCAGCTTTGGTGGTTCTTCTATGGATGGCTTGGCTGGAGGAGTTTCTCTGTTTTCTAAGTGCAGGGGTTCGAATTCAAGTGTTCTCTCCCAAAACCCTCTGCCTTCTAAAGCCAGCACCCATTCTGCAAATTCTTCCCCATTCACGTCATCTAAATTCACAAGACATGCAACAAGAGGATCCTCAATACTCAATGTCTCATCATTCTCTTCCACGATTACATCCACGACATCAATAAGAGAACAATTGGCGAATTCACTTGGTTGCCTCATAGATTTCTGCACGTTGAATGTTATCTCCTCATTGTTCAACCTCATCTTGAGCTCCCCAGTTTCACAATCAATGAGGGCTCGCCCTGTGGCCAAGAATGGCCTTCCCAAAATTATGGGAATTTCTTCATCCACTTTACAATCCAGAATCACAAAATCAATAGGGAACATAAATTTCCCTACCTGTATCAACACGTCATCCAAAATACCTGAGGGTCTTTTCACAATTCAGTCAGCCAGCTTCAACAACATAGACGTGGGTCTAGCTCTTCCAATCCCCAACCTCTTATAGATCGCCAGGGGCATAAAATTTATGCTAGCCCCCAAATCACAGAGTGTCTTGGCAAAGGCAAAGTTACCAATGGTGCAGGGAATTGTGAAACTCCCTGGATCAGACAACTTCTCAGCAACTGCTCTGGTTACCACAACATTGCAGGTCTGAGTTAGAGTCACTGTGGCCAAATCTTGGAAATCGAATTTTCGGGACATCAAGTCCTTTATCATTTTTGCGTAACCAGGCATCTCCTTCAAAACATCAATCAATGGAATATTTACCTGGATTTGTTTCAACATCTCCAAGAATTTCTTATATTGTTCCTCTTTCTGGTATTTGGCCAGCCTCTTTGGGAATGGTGCTGGAGGTCTCTTCTTCCCAATGATTTGGGTTTTCTCTTTGTCAGACACCACCTCAACTACCGGTTCATGGGCTATCTCAACTTCTTTCTTAGTCTCAATCTGTGTGTTGGTTTCTTCCTGGGCAGGTTGTGCTGTTACCTCTGTCAGTTTTGTTGAATCATCTAGCTCAATGGGCACTGGTACAAGTGTCTCATCCTGTCTGCTTTCTCGAGCCCTCTCTTGCTCCAAGTCTTAGTCTCTGCCATTATGTAGACTCACTGTCATCAGCTGCTTCGGGCCTTGATCTTTTGGATTTACTTGAGTGTCTGTAGGCAATGTCCCATGAGGACGATTATTCAAAGACATCGAGATCTGGCCCATTTGCACTTCAATATTCTTTATAGCTGACTCATGTGCATATACTCTTTCACTCATTTTCGCATTTGACCCAATAACCTGCTGCATCATTGCCTCGAGTCTAGCAAACCCATCTTCCTGTCTCCCACCACGTTGCTGCTGAGGAGGATGATAACCTTGCTGCTGATTTTGGTTGTTGTATCCCTGTGGCCTTTGGTAGGGAGCCACATTATTGTGAGGTCGCATGGCTCCCATATTTCCATTGTTCTGCTGTGGCTGGACTGGCCTGTATGGCTGATTCTGTTGGCCCCAATTTTGACCACCCTGTCTCTGTCCCCCATAATTAGACACATAATTCATGTCCTCAGGGTAATAATGATGTTTACTTTCTGCATTCCATTGGCTACCAATTGGCTGACTAATGCAAGATGTGCATAAACCCCCATTGGTTGTATCTACAATGTGCACCTGCTGCTTCTGCCCTGACTCTTCCACCTTTATGGTGAGTATACTCATTTGTGTCATTAAGGTGGCAATATTTTTAGCAAGAGTGTTGGATGGATCTAAGGGCACTGAGTGAACTACTGGAGTGATAGGTGCATTCCTGGTTGTACACCCCGGATTCTGTGCCATCTTGTCAAGCAAGATCTGGCTTTCTCTCCAGTATTTGATCAAGAATGCTCCACCAGCTGAAGCATCAACATTGGCCTTCACACTATCAGTCAGACCCATGTAAAACCGGTGCCCCAACATCTGCTCTGGAATACCGTGGTGCGGACATATAACCAACATCCCTTTGAATCGTTCCCATGTTTCTTGCAGTGTTTCCATTGGTTTCTGTTTGAAGCTCAAAATTTTATCAATTTGCTGAGCAATCTTGTTGGGTGGATGAAACTTATTCACAAATTGCTTGACTAACTCCTCCCAAGTCGTGATGGAATTAATATGGACGAATTTAGCCAAGTTTGGGCAGCTCCTGTCACTGAGAATGGAAACAATAACAGCTTTATTCCTTCCTGAGTTATGTTGGGCTGCCTTTGAGTTTCGCAGATTGACAGGAAATTATTCAAGTGTTGTTGAGGATCTTCAATGTATGACCCCGAAAATAGTCCCTTGTTTTGCAACAAGTGCAACATGTTGTTTGTGATTTGAAAAGATTCGGCCTATATCTGCGGGAGTAATATCGCTATAGCAAAATTCTTTGCTGTGGGTTGCGCCCAGTCATATAGAGGAGACTCTGTCATAAGAGGCGCCACTACTGGAGCAGCCGGGTCTACCTCGCGATCCCCCATGTCTCGTTCAAGTTGTTCAGTTGATTGTTGTTGTTTGTTTTTCCGGTTGGCCCAATTCAAGGCCTTGAAAACTTTTTCGGGATCTGATAATGCTTCAAATACTTCACCAATTCTCGATGAGTTTCTAGGCATTCACCTGTATAACCAAGTTAACAAACGTTAAAATTTAAATGTCTGGACTGAAAATAAAGAAAACTGACTACACTAAGAATTTTTGTACTTCTTTCAACTGTAATTGATTACACCGTTAACTCGCCCGACAACGGCGCCAAAATTTGATCACACCCAACTATGCCTTATAAAAAGGACAAGCGGTCGTTTCAAATATAATTCAAGTATTTAGCCTAGAGTCGAATCCCACAGGGAATTAACCTACCAATTACTTTTGTCAGACTCACTGAAATCTTCGTAATCAACTTCCCAGATATTTTGAATAATAATTGGTGATATTTTTGCTAATTATAACTGAATAAAGTTAAGTAAACTAAAAGCTAACTATGACTGAGTTGTAAACAATTAAGAGAAGGATCTAAGGTTGTGATTTCCCCTACTGATGGAATCCCTTCCTGTTATGTTTCGCATAGATTTGCCTAATCGTCTCTATCGATCATGAGCACTATTACTACCGTAAATCTTTCCCGAGTAATTACGATAATTTACTAGACGCTCTCTCCCGAGTTGCACTAGTTGGCTTTTATTACAGCTCACTTAGATCGCACCCAAGGTTTCGTTATCCCTAATCCCACCTTTAAACCCTCGGTTATTGATTTCTCATATACTTTGGGAGTGATATTGTTCAACAACTACCTAAATATGCGCTCTCTCCCGAGTAATACATACTAAATAGGCATAGCTAATTGAGGATCCTATCAATTAACTACAACAAGAACGTAGTTGAACTAATAGAGATTAAACTGGGAAAACTATATTAACACAACAAGAAGTTCATCCCTCAACAGGTTCCATCAAAACCCTAGACTAAATAATTATCTACTCATAATCGTGTTCATAATAACACAGAAAAATTCATCATGAATGATAAATACAAAAGGAAGAAAGGTAGAACTCGATGTCGAATTATCCTCCTTGCCTCTTGCCTCCTTTTGCCTTCACAAAAACTATAAAAACCTTGATAATGTCTTTTTGGGCGAGCTGGACCTCTTATAGGTTAAGTGGAATTACCCCCAAACTTCCAAATTTACCCCTGAACTTCCTGCGCTCCGGATTGACTAGCGCGGCCGCGCTCGAACCGCGCTAGTGGCCGGGCATATGGAATAGTGTACTGTCCAGTATTTCTGCTCTAGCGCGGTCGCGCTAAGGTTGCGCTTGGCCCGAGCTAGAGTGGATCAGCATTTTCTCTCTTCTTTTCTTCCTTCTTTCACACATACTCAGCTCCGAGGAGTTTCCCTTGCTTTAATTTAGCTCCAAACACTGTCCTAAGACCTCATAATCACAACTTGCTCCTGCGAAATATGAAATTCACAATTAGAGCCATTTTATCGTCATTTAACCTTCCTAGAACGGTGAAGAATAGTCAAGTTGGGGCATAAATAATCGCTAAACTACATAAATCTAGCCTATTATCAGTCCCTTAGTGATTTATTTACCTACTAACTAAAACTAGATAATGGTAACGTCATGAGCACAAATTCTTAGATGAATCAAAGTTGTTCTTTATGGGATGATATTTAATTAAAACGAAGTATACGATATTAATTTGAGTATTTATTATATAAGTACATCCAAAATATTTTTTTCTTCTTCAAGTTACGAATGCTAACTCCTAATTTTTATTCGTCCCCAATTTCATTTATTTTACATAGTTCTATAATGAATGAAATATAAACTTGCATGAGTATTGTATACGGTCGAAATCAGGTATGCCCAATTTCATGGTCTCGAATAGTCGCTTCGGGCTCGAGTTCAGAATGAACCGAGTTCGAGCCTGATGGCGGAGTACAAGGATCGAAGATCGAAGTACGCGATGAGCACCGAGGCCGAGTATGACCAACCCCGGGATGATGCCATTATGGGTTTTTAACAGAAGAGCACGATTCCCGGACCATCCCTAAGATCACGGCGTAAATTTCGGAATAGATTGTACGAGTTTATACGGATTTATACTAGGTGGTTAGACATCTGTCCCAATAAATTCCTTACTAAAATTAGAAATGTACCTTATTTAGGGTTCCCCTACTATATAAAGGTGAGCCCAATCATTTGTAAGCATCATCAATCATTGGCAAAAGAATATACACTCTTACTTTCTTGCTCATTACTTATCAGAATTGCCTCTTAACTTTATTGGCCGTACTTTACTATTCTTATTGACCTATCCAGAGGTCATCATAACTCGAGGTCAAGACTTGTTTAAGCACTGGTTTGATCCAACTTACTTCTTTAATTTATACGTTTGATTTCTTGGTTATTAGTTAGTATTGGACTAAATCACGTATCTTTAAGACCACAAAATAAGTTTAATTGTTACTCGGATTTTAGGGTAAACAGTTTGGCGCCCACCGTGGGGCTAAAGATAATAGTGATTATTTCAGTACTGATTCTTATAACACACATTATTTTCACACTCGTTCTTGTCAAGAATTTTGTTCTCAAGTTAAAACATGTCAAACTCACAAAACGCACCCGTGCATGGCGATGATGGTCTTGGATTTCACAAGGAAAATAACAATGTAGTTGCTCCTGGAGCCGGTGTACCACTGATTAACTCTGGGGAAGTGCTGATTGTAGAACCAGTCGAAGTCAGTTCACACATTACTTTGAATGCGGACTTGGGCTTTGACCCCGGGGGTAGTGTACGCAGGGAATTCAGATCCGGTGGCCAAGTAACATAGGCATGGGAGATATGGGAGTCAGCCTCCAAGTAATATTCGAGATGCTACAAGCTCAACAGGTTGCTATCGCTCAGCTTCAAAATCAGCATAAAACTCTAAGTGTGGTCGAGCCAGAAATTACTCACCGAACTGAGCCGGTGCCAGAAAGATCGAACGGTAATGGCTCGGGGACTGACCCCACGATTATAGGGATGCTCGAGGAACTCACCAAAAGAATCGAGTCGGGGGAGAAAAAGATTGAGGATAATGACAAAATAGTGGAGACGTATAACTCCCGTGTTGATCTAATACCGGGGGCACCCCCAGTCTTAATGGGTTTGAATGCCAAAAAGTTTGTACAAAAGCCTTTCCCTCCGAGTGCGGCTCCAAAGCCCATTCTCAAGAAGTTCCGTATGCCAAATATACCTAAGTACAACGGGAGAAGCGATCCTAATGAACACATCACCTCGTACACATGCAAGATTAAAGGAAATGACCTAAACGATGACGAGATCGAGTCGGTTTTGTTGAAAAATTTTGGGGAAACTTTGTCAAAAGGGGCAATGATTAGGTATCACAACTTGCCACCAAACTCCATCGATTCGTTTGCTACGTTAGGAGATGTCTTCGTGAAGGCACACGCCGGGGCTATAAAGGTTGCAACAAGGAAATTAGACATTTTTAAGATAAGATAGAGGGGCGATGAAATGCTAAGAGAGTTCGTATCGCGATTTCAAATGGAGTGAATGGAATTACCACCGGTATCGGACGATTGGGCCGTGCAAGCTTTTACACCGGGGTTGAACGAGCAGAGTTCGATCGCGTCATAATAGTTGAAGCAAAATCTGATCGAATATCCAGCCGTGACTTGGGCAGATGTACATAATCGTTACCAATCAAAGATCAGGGTCGAGGACGACCAACTGGGCCCCCTTAGGGTTTAGTTCATCCAAATATATTGGCAGTTAAGGCCCCGAGGGATACTGACAGGGAACTAAGATCGAATAGGGAACGGTATCAGCCATATGTCGCAGATCGAAGAAACAACGGTTCGGGGCGTAATCCTCCTCGGAATGATCGAGGGAAAAATTCTTGGGGACTTATGAGTAAGAATGGTTTTAATAAACATACCTATCCTGCAAAAGCACCTCGGTTATCGGAGTGTAATTTCAATGTCGATGCATCGGGGATCGTATCAGCTATCGCAAGGATCAAAGATGCCAGGTGGCCCAGACCTATACAAACCGATCCTTCTCAAAGAAATCTAAACTTGATGTGTAAATATCATGGCACGCATGGCCATAGGACCAAAGACTGCAGACAGTTGAGGGAGGAGGTAGCTCGACACTTCAACGAGGGTCATCTTCGATAGTTTCTCAGTGATCGAGCTAAGAACCACATCAGAGAAACAGACACCAACAGAAAGAATGAGCAGGAAGAGCCACAGCATGTAATTCATATGATCGTTGGCGGGGTCGATGTTTTGTAAGGGCTTATATTCAAACGTACCAAGGTATCGATTACTAGAGAAAAATGGACTCGGAGTTATGTGCCCGAGGGCATCCTATCGTTCAATGATGAGGAAGCGGAAGGAATTTCCCAGCTGCACAATGACGCCCTGGTAATTTCTATTTTGTTAAATAAAATTCAAGTTAAATGTGTTTTAGTAGATCCAGGTAGCTCAAGAAATATAATCAGATCGAGGGTCGTAGAGCAACTCGACGTACATGACCAAATTGTGCCTGCATCTCGGGTCCTAAACGGCTCAAGCGAAACAACAAAGGGGGAGATAATCCTATTAGTGAACGTGGCCAGGACCATCCAAGATACAAAATTCCATGTCATTGCAGGCGACATGAGGTATAATGCACTACTCGGGAGGCCATGGATCCACAACATGGGGGCAGTACCGTCGACCCTTCATCAGATGATAAAATTCCCGACAGTGGATGGTGTGAAAATAGTTTACGGGGAACAACACGCCGCAAAGGAAATATTTGCAGTCGATGAGGTGATGCGGATACCAGTGCCTTCAACCTCGAAAACATCGGGCACCAAAGATAAGCAGACGGACAAATAGCTATCACCATCCCCAACCTCGGCCGAATCGGAGAAACAGGTAATCGAGGAAGAAAAAGAGGATTTTATTACTCCTTGAACATTCGTTGTTCCCGAAGAGTCAGATGCAACCAAGTCAACGGTCGAGGAGCTGGAACAGGTCATACTGATCGAGTACACGGCCGAGAGAAAGGTATACCTGGGAACGAGGTTAACCCCCGAACTCAGGAAAAAACTCATTCAATTTCTTATCGATAACATGGATTGTTTTGCTTGGTCCCATTTAGACATGATAGGGATCCCACCGGAAATAACAACACACCAGTTGAGCCTCGACCCCAGGTTCAAACCAGTAAATAAAAAAAGGAGGCCCCAGTCCGAGGTGAATCATGCATTCATGAAGGATGAGGTAACTAAAATTCTTAAAATAGGGTCCATTCGGGAGGTAAAACACCCCGAATGGTTAGCCAACGTAGTTGTAGTCCCTAAAAAGCGAACAAACTTAGAATGTGCATAGATTATAAGGATTTAAACAAGGCATGTCCTAAAGACTCCTTTCCACTACCTAACATCGATCGCATGATCGATGCCACGGCTGGCCACGAGATCCTTACCTTTCTCGATGCCTACTCCGGGTATAATCAAATTCAGATGAACCCGGAGAAGACCTCGTTTATCACTAAGTTTGGAACATACTGTTACAATGTAATGCCATTCGGGCTAAAAAATACTGGAGCTACATACCAACGCCTAGTTAACAAAATGTTCGAGGAACATATAGGTAAATCAATAGAAGTTTACATTGACGGTGTGTTGGTTAAGTCCGTGCGCGCAGAGGAACATTTAACTAATTTGCACGAAACATTCAAATTTTTTAGGAAACACAACATGAAGCTTAACTCGGATTAATGTGCCTTTGGGGTCAGTTTGGGCAAGTTCCTCGGCTTCATGGTATCAAATCGGGGAATCAAGATCAACCCCGACAAGATTAAGGCCATCGAGGATATCACTAGCGTAGATAGTGTGAAAGCCGTACAAAGGCTAACAGGACGGATAGCCGCCTTGGGCCGATTCATTTCGAGGTCTTCAGATCGAAGCCACAAGTTCTTTTCCTTACTCAAAAAGAAAAATGATTTCGCATGGAACCCAGAATGCCAGCAAGCATTGCAGGAATTGAAATGATACATATCGAGCCCACCTCTGCTTCACACTCCGAAGGTAGATGAAAAGCTTTACTTATATTTGGCAGTATCTGAGATAACGGTAAGTAGAGTACTAGTTCGAGAAGAGCAAGGTACGCAATTCCCTATCTATTACGTAAGTCAGACTTTAGGAGATGCTGAAACTAGATATCCGCACTTAGAAAAATTAGCACTAGCATTAATAAGCGCATCTAGAAAGCTAAAGCCATATTTCCAGTGTCACACAATATGTGTGTTAACCACTTATCCTCTCCGAAATGTTTTGCATAAGCCCGAGTTATCAGGCCGATTGGCTAAATGGGCCATCAAACTCGGTGGGTACGATATCGAATATCAACCATGAACGACCATCAAGTCTCAAATCTTAGCTGACTTCGTGGTTGATTTTACACCAACGCTCGTACCCGAAGTGGAGAAAGAACTTCTGCTAAAATCGGGTACATCATCGGGAGTATGGACCCTCTTCACGGACGGTGCCTCGAATGTGAAAGGGTCTGAGCTTGGCATCATTTTGAAGCCACCTACAGGTAACACTATTAGACAATCTATTAAAACTTCTAGGTTGACTAATAATGAGGCCGAGTATGAGGTCATGATTGCAGGTCTCGAGCTCGCTAAAAGCTTGGGCGCAGAAGTCGTTGAAGCCAAGTGCGATTCTCTATTGCTGGTGAACCAAGTAAACAAAAGCTTTGAAGTACGAGAGGATAGGATGCAAAGATATTTTGACAAGCTATAGGTAACCTTGCACCGCTTCAAGGAGTGGACTCTATATCATGTGCCCCGAGAACAAAACAGTGAGGTCGATGCACTTACTAACTTGGGGTCATCAGATGAAGAGGATGATATTATCCCGGGGACTGTCGTCCAATTATCGAGATCTATGGTCGAAGAGGGTCATGCCGAGATAAATTCTACAAGTTTGACTTGGTATTGGAGGAATAAGTATATCGAATATTTCAAAAATAGAAAGCTCCTATCGGATCATAAAGAGTCGAGGGCTCTACGAACCAAGGCTGCTAGGTTCACATTGGATGAAGATGGAACATTATACAAGAGGATGTTCGTTGGACCATTGGCAGTATGTTTAGAGCCAGGGGACACCGATTATGTTCTACGAGAAATCCACGAAGGCACTTGTGGGAATCACTCCGGCGCCGAGTCATTGATTCGTAAAATTATTAGAGCAGGGTATTGCTGGGATAGCATGGAAAAAGACACTAAGGAGTTTGTTAGAAAATGTGATAAATGTCAAAGGTTTGCACCGATGATTCATCAGCCCGGAGAGCAACTTCTCTCAGTCCTGTCCCCGTGGTCTTTCATGAAATGGGGAATGGACATCGTCGACCCTCTACCAACGGCCCCAGGTAAAGCTAAATTCATTTTGTTTATGACTAACTACTTTTCTAAATGGGTAGAAGCATAGGCCTACGAGAAGGTCAGAGAAAAAGAAGTTATTGACTTTATCTGGGACCACATCGTGTGTCGATTCGGGATATCTGCCAAAATCAGATGCGACAACGGCAAACAATTCATCGGCAACAAGGTAACGGAGTTCCTCGAAGCATACAAAATAAAAAGGCTTTTATCAACGCCATATCATCCGAGCTGAAACGGGCAGGCCGAATCGACAAACAAGACTATCATTCAAAACTTGAAGAAAAGGTTGAACAACGCTAAAGGGAAATGGAGAGAAGTTCTGCCCAAGGTCCTTTGGGCATATCGAACGACATCGAAGTCCAGCACAGGGGCAACCGAGTTCTCCTTAGTATATGGCTCCGAAGCTTTGATTCTAGTTGAGGTCAGGGAACCTAGTGCCAGATTTTGACATGCACTGGAGGAATCAAATCACGAGGCTGTGAATACTAGCCTCGAGCTATTAGATGAAAAATAAGAAGCTGCACTTATTCGTATGGCCGCGCGGAAGCAACGAATCGAGAGATATTATAATAGAAGGACCAACCTTTGACACTTCAGAATCGGGGACTTAGTTCTACGGAAAGTCACCACCAACACTCGAGACCCGAATGAAGGGAAACTAGGCCCAAATTGGGAAGGACCGTACCGAGTCATCGGAGTTATCGCTAAAGGATCTTACAAACTTGGCACGATAGAAGGCGAACAACTTCCAAACAATTGGAATGTATCACTACTCAAACGATATTACTGCTAAGGTATGACCTTCTCCTTTTATCCATTTGTATTTAAGACTAACTCATGCAGATGTTTGATCGAAGACGTCGAGGGCACCCTTCTACACGAAGACCTTAGGTTTTAAAGTACGCATGCACTCTTTTTCCCTCAGATCGGGTTTTATCCCAAATGGGTTTTTCTGGCAAGGTTTTTAACGAGGCAACAATCATGTGCTGCCTAAGGAAAATTCAACAGTATCCAAGGGTTCTTTTCAATCAACCTCGAATACTGGGGGGCATCACCCTTGGAGGCTATATTTTCGAGAAAAATACTTCACACCAAAGAAGGCCTCAATAGGAAAACTTTGTAATGGGCCAAACGATAAGATGAACCGTGTCCGTATAGGATAGTTGAGCCCCGATGGCAAAATATGTACGCATGTATGAATTATTCAAAGAAGCATTCTTTCTATATCAAACACTTTGTGTCTCAAAGAAGTTTACTACTATACGAGCTCCATACTTGTGATTATGTGAGAAATGGCTCAAGGGCCAAAACACAAATACACCCCAAATACTTGGGGATTGTCATCAACAGTCAACATATTCGAGTCGTCTAAACTCGAATTCATAAGACCTCAAGGAGGCATCCCTCGATATAAAGGCCAATGCCATCATACTCGGGGACTAACATTTTGAACAAGTTCGAAATGCTATCGGGAAACAAGTCCAAAAGACACACCCGAAGGCTACGGCCATATTAAAGGCTACAACCGAAATAACGCAGCTCGGAGACGTCTGAATCCCAGAATAAAAACAAGCCTTCAAATTCTATGAAAACCGGTTAATAAAGGCTACCCTCGGCAAAATGATCAAAAGGCTTCGATAAAATCGGCCCTCGAAAAACCTTAAGAGGTATCGAATTATTCAAATACAAACTTGTGCTAAGGCACAAGAAACAAAAGGGTTCCGATCGAGACTAAACCCTCAAAAAAACCCAATGGGTAAAAAATGCATGCCAAGGCATAAAGAAATTTTGCTAAGTTTTTAAGTCGAAAAGGGAAAATAACAGCCATCTTTCAAAGGACATATCGGCCCAACCAAAAAGAACCTAAGGGCCAAAACATGAAGAGCTCAAGACCTTGTTCTTACTCAACTCGGACCTAAGGGTCCCATCATCCCGAGCTTGTATCAAGTCGACTTAAGCACAGCTCGAGGATTCATCAAAAAACCTTAAGAGGTATTCTATTATAAGTTCAAAGATAGCCCATTGATTACTAAAAAACCTAAGGATTTTTTCTACTCTGAGTCCGAGCCGGCGCTCACTCGATTATTGAAGTTATAACATCAAAAATTTTCACAAAACGAAGAAGAAACAGAATTTGAAACAAATCAAAAATGGAGCAAATAGAAAAGGAATTCCTTATATTCATAAAAGGTATTTACAGTGCCCACAAGGGGGCCTTACACAAAAAACAAAAAACAAAATCCTAAGAGCCTAATCTACTTTGGAGCCGCATCGTCGGGAACCTCCTCCCTGGGGACTTCATCCTCATCTCCTCCACTCCCGGAACCACTAGCAGAATCTTCATCATCAGAGAGCAAAGCGGCAGCCTCGCCCTCCAAAGTTTTTGCCTTTTCAATATCAGCTGAGAGGTCAAAGCCACGAGCGTGCACTTCCTCGAGTGTTTCTCTATGGGATTTTAGCCTGGCATGCTTGAGAGCACATGACAATTTGACTTCAGCAGCAATGGAAATTTCCTGTGCCTGAATGTTAGCAGCCTCAGCGTCAGCTCGATAAGAGGCCACAAACGCCTTTGCCATAGATTTGGCATTCGCAAGCTCGAAGGCCGATTTAGCTTCGAGCTCCTCAATCTTTCGACTCCGGTCCAAGTTTTCCCCCTTTTCATTTTGAAGCTAGAATTCAACCGAAGCCAACTGGGCCCGAAGCGTGTCTTTCTCCGTGGCAAAGCGATCCATATGCTGCTTCCACCCAGGGTCTCAGCCTTTTTTGTCTTGACCTCTTCTCGAAGCAGCTCCACCAGCTCACCCTTCTGCCCGGCCTGCAAAGTTGAAGTGTTAATCACTAAATCAAATGAGCACATAAAAAACCCCCAAAGGCTACATCACCTGCTCAATGAGCTCAGTCTGTTCTTAATGAGCCTTCGCCAGTTCAACTCGAAGATCCCTGATCCCCTCCTCTTTTTATACATAGAGGCGTTTAAGGTTGTCCCCATCTTCCACAAGCTTCTTGAGTTCGGCCTCGCATCGGGCAAGCTCGACTCAAGATTTGGAAAATGCTTATCGATGAAGCGCCACGGCCATCACACAAAGAAAAGGAGTCAGACTTAGAAAAACGAGAATAAAACTCAAGCACAATTATGGAGGAATAACCTTACTTGTTTGAGAAGCCGCTGAGCCTCATCAAAGATAAACGAAGCTTCAGGGTCGGGACCATCTTCGGACCCTACAAAACATTCACGAAAAATATCATGCCCTTCATGGGTCGTCCCCACGTCGGGAGTCTTCATGGCCCGGGCATCTCGGAACTGCTCTTCAGAAAACACAGGGCCATGCGAGGATTCATCTATGTTAATTATCCCAAGTGATTCACTTGGGACATTATCTTCTCTTTGAAAGGCCTCAGAATTAGGCTCTTCGGGCTCGCCCGTCAGATGTCCTCCAAGGCGGGGAGCGCTTTTACCACCCGATGGCTCGGGGACTCTGCTCGATCTCCCCTCCAAGATTTCTTCGGTTCGAGATTGAACCTCATCAGCCACCGCCGGTTCGGCAGCCTTTGAAGCTTCAGTGCTCCCCCTCTTCTGAGCTACCAACAAGCAGTCGTCATCTTCTCCCTCTTCCGAGGCATCCGAAGGTGTTAGACCGCTTCTGCAGATAGGGCCACGGGATCGGACCTAGGCTTTCGAGCCTTATTTTTCTTGGGCTTCGGGGAACTTGCTGGCGTAGCCCTTTTCCTTTTCTTCTCCTTGGTTGGATTCGAGATTTTCCCTTCACCGGGCGGGGGCGACCTCATAGCAACAGTATCTCCGAGGCCTATGCAAGGAGAAAGTAAGTATATTAAAAGAAAACGTCGACATATGAACAAGGGAACTCACCATGGTTTTTAGCTTCCCACCGACCCCTGGCCAAATCACGCCAACAACGTTCCGCGTGTGAAGAAGTGAAGGCTAGTCGTTGGACCCAACCTGCGAGGTCCGGAATCGCACCAGGAAACCAAGGGGAAGTTGCACCATCGAAAAGGAATCAGGTCGAGGAAAAACAGGAAAAGCGGAGTAGTAAGTATCATCAATAGGGTTGTACTTACGTTTCATGTTCCATTCCTCGGGGAATGACATCCTTTCAGCAGGAATAAATTGGAAGTCTTGATTCGGACAAACCGGCTCATCCATCCTAGGTCCTTGTCCTCATCGATGCTAGAGAATAGCGCCTTCGAGGATCTATGCTGGAGCTTTATTAGACTGCCTCGATAAAGGCGATGGCTGTATAGCCTGATCGGGTGGTCGAGGGTAAAAGTCATCCTCTCGACCTTGCCCGAGAAATATCTGAGCAAATTGACGATACACCAGAAAGAAGGGTAGATCCGGCCAAGCGTCACCCGATATTAGTGACAAAAATCACGAATGACTAGATCTACGAGACCTAGTGCTGGATCTACGGGACCCAGTGTGAAAGGATACGTATACACGCTTAAGTACCCTTCTACATGAGTGGTGATGTCCTCTTCGGGGGAAGGAATCACGACATCCTTATCCTCCCAATTACAATCCCTTTTCACCTGCTCGAGATCATCTTCAGTTATCAAGTAAATGTATCGAGACATGGGCTCGCATCAGCCTGGAACTGATGCAGGCTTATCGATTTTGAAATCGGAAGATAGATCGTATGGCCAGGGAATGCACTCCTCGATACGAGGTGGCACCGCCTTTCTACCACCGGCTGGACGCAATGATGAGGAGGCTTTTTCTTTCTGAGGAATAGTTTTAGATGTTTTGTCCATCGTTGTTCTCAGAAAAAGAGAAGAAGTTGATGTTGTTAAAGAAAGAATGGACTCAGAGAAGATGATGAAGCTAGTAAGGTTTTGGAAAAAGTTTGAGAAATAAAGATTGAAAAGGTTGTGAAAGTTACTTATTTATAGTGGCCGCTTCAACGGTTTGGGGAAGCCAATGGCCGACCATCACCCGCCTTCAATTAATGGCTTTGGGAACTATGCAGACGCAACCTTTTAATCACTTCAGTCGCTCTCGTGACATCATGATCGAGGCATCGGGGGATCAAGGATCAAATCGTTTCTTATCATCTTACTATAAGAAACACGGGGACTATCTGTATACGATCGAAATCAGGTATCCCCGATTTCATAGGCTTGAAGAGTGGCTTCGGGCCCGAGTTCATAATGGACCGAGTTCGAGCCCCATGGCGGAGTACAAGGATCGAAGATCGAAGTATGCGATGAGCACCGAGGCCATGTATGACCAATCCCGGGATGATGCCGTTATGGTTTTTTAACAGAAGAGCAAGATTCCCGCACTGTCCCTAAGATGAGGGCGTAAATTCCGGAATATATTTGTACGAGTTTGTACAGATTTGTACTAGGTGGTTAGACAACTGTCCGAATAAGATTCATTACTAAAATTAGAAATGTACCTTATTTAGGGTTCCCCTACTATATAAGGGACCCCAATCATTTGTAACCATCATCAATCATACTCTTACTTTCTTGCTCATTACTCATCAGAATTGTCTCTTAACTTTATTGTCCGTACTTTACTGTTCTTATTGACCTACCCCGAGGTCATCATAACTCGAGGTCAAGACTTGCTTAAGCACTGGTTTGATCCAACTTACTTCTTTAATTTATACGTTTGATTTCTTAGTTATTAGTTAGTATTGGACTAAATCACGTATTTTTATGACCACAAAACAAGTTTAATTATTACTCGAATTTTAGGGTAAACAAGTATATATGAGATCAAGTACTTCAAGTAAAGCAATATTTTTGGTCATTCATACTAATGGAAACAAAAAATAAAAAAAAAATTAGACCAAAAAATCAAAAAGTAAAATTTTCTTTGTTTATTGGAAAAACATATAGCCGACATGATTTTCGAGAAATATAATGCTTAGAACTTTTTCCATCAAACGCATATAAAAAATAGCTAAGCAATATCCCCAAAATATAAATGGGACAATAGTTTATCTTATCATCTTCACCATCGGCAAATTCTTTTTAGTTGGATCACATAGTTAGTGCTAATTTAATTGTTACTATTCCATGTGTTACCTAACAATACCCTTTAAATGTTTTGGCATACCAAGTGCTAATACCAACAATCCACCAAACAAGAGCTATTTTTCGAGTTATAGCTAGTGTTTGTCCATAGATTTTTAAATTTGTTTTTGAAAAATCTAATTTGGGTGAAGTTTGGTTAGAAGATAAAAATGTGTTTGGAAATAAGTTTTCAAAGCATACTTCACTTTTTTTTTTTTCGAAAAAATATGAAATATGTTTTATACCCACAAGTTCTAAAAACTATCACAAATACCCAACAGTACATTTATCAATAACATTCATTATATTATCGCAAACTATAGTCCTGAACATAAATGAATTTGGTACAAAATTACCATTTTTATGATGAACTACATAATACACTATCAGCTGATGGAACAATATTGTTAAAAAATAATAAATGGTGAGCTCTTTTATAAAATATAAAGTTTGGGACAATTTCAAAAAAATGTAATAGTAATATTTTGGGCCAAAACCAGCTCTTGAGCTGGCTTTGAGATTTGGGTTATGGGAATTAGTAGAAACTTAGCCACAGCGGGTGTTTACACCAAGCGAGTAAAAAAATGACACTTGCTATTTAATCTAACTACAATTGTTAGTGCTTAATCATAGCTAACTTTTTTTGTTGTACATAATCTAAAATAATAACTAGAAATACTTAGTAATCTGGTCAGCTATTCCATTACGTCCCTAACGTTTTTACGGTTTTTGTGTTTATTCGTATAAAACTGTGTAGAAGAAGAAGACAACATTCTTCCCAAGTATTTGACAAAGAAATTAGATTAGAACTTAAAAAAAGTGAGGGAGGATTATGAATCTCTACACAGTGATCAATAAATTACATAAGATTCAAATCGAAACAAGAATGCAGAGGATGATTGCTAAGAGTTGGTAATATTATTTATTATGATTCTACTAGGCTTTTTAATTTACTTATTTATTCAACATAAAATTCCTAGAAGACCTTAGTTTATCACCTATGGTTAATTTTATTAGACTTGGTGTAAACATTCGGTGCGGGTAAGTTTTTATCGAGGGAATTTATCAAAATATAAATAAAATCTATGACCAAATATGTATTTGCCATAAAAATCTCAAATATTTTTTGGCAAAATCTATGGTTAAACGGGTCTATAATGTCACGAGTGTTTACATCAGTTATTAATTGAATCAAGAATCACAAGCTAATTAATTAGTTTCTACTCGTACAAGTAAAGTCGCAAACGGTCTAATGTTAAATTAGATTTATTTTTTTGAATTGTGTATAAGTTTCAGTTTTTGAAGGACAGTCTCGGAACAACAATAAAGTTGTCTCTGTGTATCTATGGTCACGGATTCGAGCAGTGAAATCAGATACTGATACTTGCGTCAGTGTAGGATGCCTACATCACACCCCCCCTTGGGATGAGACCATTTCCGTACCCTAGACCTATAGATCCAGGTTCGAGTACTGGAATCAGCCACTGATGCTTGCATCAGTGCTGCCTATATCACACACTCTTGAGGTGCGGGTCTTTCCTAAACGTAACCTTGTATGAACGCGGAATATTTCGTGCACCGACTGCCCATTTATAAGTTTCAATTTGATTTGAGTTGGTGAATGTCACTTCGATTCATAATTCAAATAAATCAAGAAGTGTACTATATATATATATCATAGAAATAGTGGAGTTTCCCTGTTCACGTTTCATGCCAACTTACTAAAGAGCCATTATTATATAGGACCAGAAAAGACAGTGAAAACTAGTTGAATTATTGCAACTGTTTTTTCATGGTGGGATATAGAATGGGTCAGATAGTGATCTTTGGTTCGATTTAAATCACTTGTTTCAACTGCTACTCGACAGCCATATGATAATTCATGGGGAAATATTCACAAAGTTCAACAAATGTATTTTATGTCTTTTTTAACATATATTTTCAATATCGTGCGGATATACTACAGAGCTCATCTTATTTAACATAAATTTGCATGTTAACGAGATTGTATGGGTCAAAATCCGATCCCACGATAATTAATGGAGTTAATCTCGTCCTGAGCTAAGACATAATTAATGAAGTGGTATGGCCACTTATTCGTAACAGGACTCGACTCTTGTCCGACTTAATCTACGAGGGTACGGCCCAGTCATTCCCCCATGGGGACGGAACTTCAGCATGGCCACGGCCATTTATCGCCAGCTCACAAAGCTCACATCTATAAATACTAAGAGCAGTAGCCCTAGAAAAGGGGGCTTCTTGACCACTAGCGAGAGGAGAGAGAAACGAGAAAATATACCCCTCTTATGGGAAGAGAAAAACACCATTGTAAGGCTCTGAACCTCTTCATGGAGAGGCAGACCAAACAAATATTATCAATAAAGGTTTCTAATGCTTCTCCCCCTAATTCTGAGTTCTTATTTTAGTTTCTTTCATTTGGTCCAACGGATTATTACGATTTGCTATGATTATCCCGGGATTAATTTATATTGTTTTGTACTCGTAAGATGTGTAACATTTTTTGAGCAAACAATTTGGCGCCGTCTGTGGGGATTTCATAGCAAAATCGCGTAGTTCTTCCCTAGACCAAAAGAAAAGAAGCGCTAAACTCGAAGGGGAGCTCGAAGATCTCAAACAAAGATCTAAGTCCTCACTCTCTCTCCAATCTCAGATAGTGCAAACAAGAAGAAGGGGCCCCCTCCTTTCCTCAAGGGAGGTCTCTGTAAGGCATATGAACTCCGGTCGGAAACCGGCACGGAGATATCTCGAGCCGAGATTCGCCTCAAGACAGCCTATATACCCTGGTTGGGAAGACAATGGGTAAGCCGCTCAAGGTCTCGAATCCAAAACGAGTTCCAGCACTCGATACCCACAATATGGGATTCAGGCTCTGTGCCTTCGTCATCAAGATCGACAAAGTTCAAAAGCAGTTGAACCGGGACTCAGGCTACGCGCCTTCACCAAAAATTCAACTACGGTTGAACCAAGTCAGGCTATGCGCCTTCACCAAAAAGTTCAACTACGGTTGAACCGGGACTCAGGCTATGTGCCTTCGCCAAAAGTTCAACTACGGTTGAACCACGACAGGCTATGCGCCTTCATTAGCAACTACGGTTGAACCGGGACTCAGGCTATGCGCCTTCGCCAAAAAGTTCAACTACGGTTGAACCAAGTCAGGCTATGCACCTTCGCCAACAAATTCAACTACGGTTGAACCAAGACGGGCTATGCGCCCTCATTAGCAAGTTCAACTACGGTTGAACCAGGACTCAGGCTATGTGCCTTCGCCAAGAAGTTGAACTACGGTTGAACCAAGATAGGCTATGCGCCTTCATTAGCAAATTCAACTACGGTTGAACCGGGACTCAGGCTATGCGCCTTCGCCAATAAAGTTCAACTACGGTTGAACCAAGTCAGGCTATGCGCCTTCGCCAAAAAGTTCAACTACGGTTGAACCAAGTCAGGCTATGCGCCTTCGCCAACAAAATCAACTACGGTTGAACCAAGACAGGCTATGCGCCTTCATTAGCAAGTTCGACTACGGTTGAACCGGGACTCAGGCTATGCGCCTTCGCAACAAAATCAACTACGGATGAACCAAGACAGGCTATGCGCCTTCATTAGCAAGTTCGACTACGGTTGAACCGGGACTCAGGCTATGTGCCTTCGCCAAAAGTTCAATTACGGTTGAACCAAGACAGGCTATGCGCCTTCATTAGCATATTCAACTACGGTTGAACCGGGACTCAGGCTATGCGCCTTCGCCAAAAAGTTCAACTACGGTTGAACCAAGTCAGGCTATGCGCCTTCGCCAACAAATTCAACTACGGTTGAACCAAGACGGGCTATGCGCCCTCATTAGCAAGTTCAACTACGGTTGAACCAGGACTCCGGCTATGTGCCTTCGCCAAGAAGTTCAACTACGGTTGAACCAAGACAGGCTATGCGCCTTCATTAGCAAATTCAACTACGATTGAACCAAGACTTAGGCTAGGTACACTCGCCATTAAATCCAACGAGCTCGACCTCGCTCGAACTACAAGGATGGACGCCTTCGTCCTCAACTTTAGCAAGTTCAACCACGGTTGAACCGAAACTCAGGCCAAACGCCTTCATCCGTGAAAGCAAAGCCCGACCTCCAACAAATCAAGGCGCAGGGTAGGCACCCTCGCCATTCAAGTAAGTTCTCCCAACTCGAATTAAGACTCGGGCCGCGTAAAGTTCGGCCCCGGTCAAACTACGAGGCTGCATTTTTTACTATCACGACCGGTAGTTCGACCGCGTCCGAACTGGGACTAAGGCTAAACGCCGCTATCGCCAAATAACGGCCAAGACTCGCCCGCACCGAGTTGAAAAAGCAAGGCCATCAATTATATTATGGCTAAGGCCATTGTCGCCAACAGTCGACCTAGATTCGACTAAGGTGAATAAACGACTCGACGACAGTCGAAGTCGCCTTTATGGCTAAGACCGTCGATTCTGTCACGACTAAAGTCGTTGATCTAAATTCAACTAGGGCCGCCAATGCCGACGTTCAACAAAAAGCGCAACAAAAACTCTAAAGAACGAAAGAAAAACAGTGACACAAAATAAGCACAAGGCAGGCAATAGAAAAGAAAACTTATATATTTACAAAGTCAAATTGCGGGTCATCCCCGCTTACACCCGGCCAAGGCCGATCAATACAAGAAATAAAAAGAAAAACAACAAGAAAC